>NC_063189.1:22983689-22986189 GCF_017589495.1 Alosa alosa | reverse complement strand
TTTTCACCTTAAACTGTTATTATCACGATCTTATTATTGATGGAAGATTAAGCTTTAATGTAACTATCTAATGGCACAAGTAGGTACACTATGCAGTCAACTGTGAACATTCAGCTAATGTTAAACTTAGCATGCTAAGATGCACCATGTAAAATTCATAAATGACCAACAGTACAGTAAAACCAAATGTTAGTCATTTCAGTGATTTAGAATGGGCATGCATTAGAACCATGTATATTCAGGACTTGTCGAATGGATGAAGCTGTCTTGTAACAGACCGCAATCAAGGAGTCAGTCAGCTTAAGGTTGTCTTTACATCCTTGAATGTTGTTCATTGATAACTTGGTGTTAATAGCTAACCGAATGATAGGGAATTGTGTGAGGTTAGTTTAGCAACAACCGAATCAGAATTTGAAAGGTCTTGATAGTTATGTTACATAATTGTTGATTGTCCGTCCGTCATGAATCCCCCTTGGTGATACAGGACAATGTCTTGTCTTGGCTGTTGGTAAAGAACTATAACTGTTATTGGTTACTGTTACAATATGGGCCGATGTTATCACTGACATACTGTTGTACTTTCGATTTCAAGACCCTCCAGTACCACCCTGATATCCCCCATCCCCTTTCAACATGGCTACAGACTCAATGGAGATTGATGATTCGCTATACAGGTGAAAACTTCCTTCCTGTATTCATTTTGAGAGTTGATTGACTGGTTGAAATAGGAAGTGACTCCCTGTAACCTTTCAAAATAACTGCTATTTTCATCCCTCTCCATCTTTGTATCTCCCTGACAGTCGGCAGCGTTATGTTCTTGGAGACCGCGCCATGCTACAGATGGCTCAGTCCTCAGTGTTCCTGAGTGGACTCGGCGCTGTAGGAGTGGAGATAGGTAGGTTACTCCCTCTTTTATCTTGAACTGTGTGTGTGTGTGTGTGTGTTTGCACATTCAACATGTTGTTGAAATCCAGTGTTGTTTTATGTGTGAAGTTTCTCATTCATTTTTTCAAAGAAAGCAAAGCAGACCCCAGATGAATTTTGATGTGATATGATGACTTGCTTTGTATTTTACAGCAAAGAACATAGTGCTGGCTGGAATTAAGGTGAGGCAAGCTTGCCGAATTGGTGTGTGTGATAAAGTATCTTCTCAAGTGGATAAGAAGCTTGAAGACAGTTGCAATAAGTAATAAGAGTGTTTGTATGTTTGTTTGGTGCATGTAGACTGTAACACTTCATGACACAAAAGTGTGTGAGACATGGGATCTGGGCACCAATTTCTTCATTCGAGAGGAAGATGTTCACAATCAGAGAAGCAGGTAGACAAGGACACACACACATACACGCATGTCCACACACACATAAACAGATATGATTAGCCATTGATGCCCTGTTTAGAAAATCAGAGAAAAAAGTAGAGAAATGCATACGTGTATACACACACTGCCACGCTCATTTCTAAGGTCAGGGAGACAGATGTCAAAAGCCAGACAATCTACAGATTGATTCTTTTAAAAATATATATATGTGGATATAGACAGTGGCATGTGAAAGAGAACAGCAGTACTGTTTAGAACCTGCATAGCCAGAAACAGTGGGCTTTTAAAGGTCACTACCACAACACACTTTAATCAGACACCACCTTAGGAGCCTTAGGACGCCAGCGCACGCACACACAGTGGAATGGAGAAATGGAGTGGAAATCTATTTATTTGAAGCAGGGACATTGCACAAAATAACATTTATCCTGGGATCCAGGAAAATATGTCTTGGGCCAGGTTGTAGCAGCAATTGCTAATTTGCACCTGTAGTCCCTGGGCAAGTATAGTAGGGACTACAGTGCACACCTTCACACATATACACGCTCATGTCCCAAATGTGGATTGATGGTGGGTGACCCATGCGTCGCTCCTGTGCAGTATACAGTCACATATGCCTGTTTATGCCTGTTTTCTGTCTGGCAGAGTCGAGGTCATCTATCCTCGTGTTGCTGAGCTGAACCCATATGTGCAGGTGGGCGTGTCCACCTGTCCTCTAGAGGACAGTACTGACCTGAGCTTCCTCAGGGGCTACCAGGTGTGTGGATCACCTCACTCATGCCACTCATAACATGAATTTTGTTGAACTGTGTCTTCATTATGTGATGTCTGTGTCTGTTTGTGTAGTGTGTGGTGTTGACAGATGCTCGGTTGAATCTACAAAAGAGAGTGGATGAATTCTGCCACTCCCAGCAGCCGCCAATCACAGTATGTCCCGATATCTCTCGTGTTCCTTTCTACTCAGTCATTTTTGAAATGTGTGTTGTTTATGGCAATGAGAATGTTGTGGTTGTCCCAACAGTTTATTGGCTGTGAGGTGCTGGGTGTGTGTGCGCGTGTCTTCTGTGACTTTGGGGAGGAGTTTGAGGTCTCCGACGCTACAGGGGAGGAGCCAAAGGAAATGTTCATACAAAATATCACTCAGGTAGCAAAGGCAAACCCACACACCAACAGTTTCCACA
>NC_063189.1:22931189-22978689 GCF_017589495.1 Alosa alosa | reverse complement strand
GGGGTGTGAAGGTACACAAAAATCACTGTTGAGTGTGTACCTCAGTTTTGAAGTCACGGTTCGGTTCCTTGTCGGTACGGTAAGCCTGTAGGTTCTGCTAGCCTAAAATTCCCCGATAATATTGCTGATGCGCAACGGTAATAGTATTTTGAAAAGCTGTCAAATGTTTTTTGCCGTTAATTGACTAAACTGATCTGTCCGCCACTTAATATGTTTGTGTGGGAACTCAAATTTGAAACGTGGTCCGCACAAAAAAGCCTACTGTTGATTACTGTTCAAGATTGCATGCAGTATATTCTAAATGGTTAGGCACGAATATGTTTTCCTTTACACCGCTACGGCCCTCTGTCCATCTAGTTGACTATTCGGTCTGTGTGTGCGTGTGCGTGTGCGTGCGTGTGTGTGTGTTCTGTAGGTGGGTTGCGGTGCCATTGGCTGTGAGATGCTGAAGAACCTGGCATTGCTTGGAGTTGGTTTAGCCAAATATTCAGGAGAGGTAGGAACCAAAACTTATGGAGCCACCATGTGACACCAAGTCAGTGGTGTCATTGAAATACTTTTTTCATAACGGTCCCCATTCTGAATTAAACAATTGTGTGTGTATGTGTTTTCCTCGCAGGTGTGTATAACTGATCCTGACCTGATTGAAAAGTCCAACCTCAACAGACAGTTCCTCTTTCGACCACACCACATCCAGAAACCCAAGAGCACCATGGCTGCCATGGCAACGCTTACCATCAACCCTGAGCTCAGTGTGGATGCTCACCTTAACAAGGTGTACCCGGCCACGGAAGATCTCTACAGCGACACCTTCTTCTCCAAACTGCACACGGTCATCACCGCTTTGGATAATGTAGAGGCCCGTCGATATGTGGACAGGTAAAGAATGGGAATGTCAAAAATCAAGACCAACTCGTGTATAAGTAAATGTTATTTATCTGCCTCATGCCTCTTACCTTGTGATGTTGCAGTCGCTGTGTGTCCAATCAGAAAGCTATGCTAGACTCTGGTACCATGGGAACGAAAGGACACACAGAAATTATTGTTCCTAACCTGACTGAATCCTACAACAGCCATGTGAGTCATATTAAACACACATCACGAGAGAGAGAGAGAGAGAGAGAAAGTGTGTGTGTGTGTCTGTCTGTCTGTCTGAGTAAAGAAGTCCAAAGGAAGCAACAGAGAAGTTAAACATTTAAATTGGCAAAGTAAAAGTTTATATTTATTCATATGACTAATGTGGTTGCATTCTGTTTTTATTCAGAGAGACCCACCAGAAGAGGAGATTCCATTTTGCACATTAAAGTCTTTTCCTGCTGTCATAGAGCACACTATTCAGTGGGCAAGAGACAAGGTCAGTGTGCTAGGCATTCATACACAGTAAGATGCACACAGTAAGATCAGTAAGGGTCAGTAAGATGCACACTTCAGACACAATGTATGTTTTCATTGTCCTTTCTCCGCCACATCAATTCTTTGGATGAAATTGGTGACTCTTTCCTGCTGCCCTTGTGTCTGTGTCCTGTAGTTTGAGAGCTCCTTCTCCCACAAGCCCTCCATGTTCAGCATGTTCTGGCAGAACTACTCATCAGTAGAGGACGTGCTCCAGGTAGAAGAGACTACGGAACACTAGGGGTGGTCCTTGAGTTTTTATTATCCATTTTTATGTTTTTTTTATTTTTTTTTATTTGTGTGTGTGTGTGTGTGTGTTTGTGTTTTTTAATTTGTGTGTTTTCATTTTATGTGAACAGCGGATGAAATCAGGGGAGAGTCTGGAGGGCTCATTTCAGGTGGTGAAGCTCTTGAGTCGGCGGCCGCTGCACTGGGAGCATTGTGTATCACTTGCACGCCTTAAATTTGACAAGTACTTCAAGAGGAAGGTATTGTAGCCATGGAAACCCACTTGCCTTTACCATAACTACTCTTTAAGGCAGCTAACCATTACTATAGGTTAATTGTTAACACCAACTAAGCATAAGATTGGGATTTAATAGGACCATTCATAAACAGTGTCATTAAAGGTTGTATCGGCGATAGCGGGGATACGTCACTTCTGTTGATGTTCAACCAAAACAGAGAGCTAGCTTGCTACTCCCTCCCCCTCCCTCCCGTGCAATTGAAACTCTCCTAAATGCGCATCTCGTCGGTTATTGGTTGAAACACTTTATTTTGCTTTTGAGTGGTTGCCAACCCCTGTTGGTAGCTATTGTTTTTGTGTACAGATCTCGGATCAAATTAAACTGATGGTCAGCTGCCTACAGAGACGCGTTTTTTTGACTGCCTGCTTATGGGCCAGGCAGCTAGCGGATCGTTAGGAAAGATAAGATGAATGTGATCATTTATGTTTAGGCCTTTTTTGGGCCTGAAATCACTGATACAACCTTTAAGTCCATTTCCATGTTCTTTTTGTGGAATTCAGAAGTGACGTTAGGCAAGCGAGTAGCTCTTTCAGTGTAACACGTGTTGTGTTGTTGAATGTTGGTCCATATGCATCAATATAGGATCTGTTCAGTTTTTGTGTTTATTACTGTGTCTGCGTCTTAGGCTTTGCAGCTTCTTCACTCATTTCCCCTAGACACGCGATTAAAAGATGGATGTAAGTTCACTTTAACATATTTGTATAAAACCACTGGATTATCTGACCGGTGTTTCCATGAGTGTGAGTCTGTGGGCTGAAGAGAACTACGTGCTTCTCTTTTGCAGCTCTCTTCTGGCAGTCGCCCAAGCGTCCTCCCTGTCCTATAGAGTTTGATCTCAGTGATCCACTGTGAGTCCACCCTTCATTCAGCCCTGCTCACTGAGCTCCTAACCACCTCCCACAGCATGCCACTCTGCACACAGTCTTAGCCATTATATTCTGGTGTTTAATATTTTATATATGGAGTTTGTATATTTTTAATGCATTAATAATGTATTATACAGCAGCATTTTGAATTATTTTCAGTTTCGCTTGTGCTGACAAATAAATATTCCTAGCCTTGCCTTGTCTAAGGCCCAAGGTCTTACACCTCTTTACTCTCTAAGACTGAGCCTGAGTTCTCAAACCAATTCACCTCTCTTCCTGCAGACATGTTAGTTTTATTGTGAGCACTGCTAGACTTTACGCTGGAATCTACAACATCCCCTACTCAAAAAAGGTACCAGTACTACATGTACCAGTATACGCATAATGCAGGATCACATTTTGGAATGAGTAAATAATTCAGTTTGTGTGTATATGCATCAGAATGTCTCATTAGAAGCAGTGACAGCAGCTCTGACTGAAGTGCAGATTCCGGAGTACATCCCAGCAGATAAGGTATCACAACACCACTTCGCACACCACAAATGATGTCACATCAGATCAACCTGCAGATGAACTATTTCTCTTCTCCTTGTATAACTGTTTCTCTCCCCGTGCGCTTGTCTTATGTAGAGTATAGAAACTGACGAGACTGCTAAGAAGCCTGATCAAATTAAACTGATGGTCAGCAGTGAAGAAGAGAGAGAGGCCATAACCCAACTAGAGGGGGTCATCAGCTCTCACACTTTAACTTCAGGTAATGCACTCTACACACACACACACACACACACACACACATACACACAAAGACACAAAACAAGTAAGGGATAATGTATAGAACGCCGGTCATTATTGGGAAAACACTGAAAGTCCCGACAGGGCGAACCGGACTTGCTTCGCCCTGAAGGGACTTATTTTCCCAATAATGACCGGCGTTCTATACATTATCCCGCTTATTATACGGCTACTTGCCAAAACGAAAAAATAAACTCCACAATATGTCTCTTTACAATGTTTCCCAATGTTAGCATTTGTTACCGTTTCGTTGCGGCTTTTGCTGAGAAACTAATAGTTCACAACACACGCTGAACTTGAATCAAACGCTCTTTAAAACACAGCTGATCAACTGTCTGCCTTCACTTTTGACTGAAAATCCATTGCCATTGACAGCGGTCATTATTTCAGAGGTCCTTAGATGAAAATAAGGACCCGTAGGGCCGAAACGTTGGAATTAAATAAAAGAATTAAGAGATAGTGTGCGGCGACCAGGTTTTTCTTAGCAGGTAGTATGTGAACATGAAGCTCTGCAGCAAATATTTAAAGGTGCTTGTTTGGTTTCTGTTGTAGAGTCTTTGCGTATGACACCACTGATCTTTGAGAAAGACGATGATTCCAATGGCCACGTGGACTTTGTGACTGCTGCGTCAGCGCTGAGGGCTCAGATGTACGCCATCGAACCCGCCGACCGCTTCACCACTAAGCGCATCGCCGGCAAAATCATCCCAGCCATTGCTACAACGACTGCAGCTGTCGCAGGCCTGGTGAATTGACTTTGTGCTCCCAATCTCTACAGCCTTTAAAATTGAGCTTATGAATTGCACCTAATGTTTGTGTGTGGTTCTTTTCATGTGTGTGTATAGGTGGCTCTGGAACTTATAAAGGTTGCAGGAGGTTATGAGTTTGAGGCATTCAAAAACTGCTTCTTTAACCTGGCCATCCCAGTCATGGTGCTGACAGAAACAGCACCGATCAGGAAAACATACATCAGGTAGTTGCACACCCATTCAGAAACAAACACTATAGAAACACTTGCCATACATAGAACTGGCCAATGTAATTTACTGCTGTTACTGTCATTTACTGATTTCTTTGGTCACAAGACTCCTTTTCCCCACAGGAATTCTTTGCTGGGTAATAGTCTCAGAGCCAAACTTTTTAATAAGTCTGCTAGTTTATATGAACTTTACAAGTTTGAGCACTTCATCAGCAAACTGATCAGTAAACTACTGGATTGACCATCTGTAGCATCAGCCCAAAACTTCAGTCTTGTGTTCACTTCTGCTCGTCAGCTACTTCCAGATGTCCCTCACACACTCCTCTTTTCTTGTCCTCAGAGAGCATATCTCATTTTCCATCTGGGATCGCTGGAACATTTATGGTCATGAGGACTTCACCCTTAGTGACTTCATCAATGCAGTCCAGGTAAGCTAATCACAGTGTTCGCTTCATTGTCAATCATAGCAATCATGTTAAATGTGGCACTACATATGAATGAACTTTAATGAGGATTGGCCTTTTTGTTTGCTAGTACATTTGTATTAAGGATAGCAGGGCTTTCCCAATAGTGACAGAGGCTCCTGTCCCATCTCTGCCAGTTGTTTTTGAAGTTAATCTCAATTGACTCTAATCTGACTCAAGTGATGGCCTGAAGACATGTTCTGCCTGTAATGTTTTGACCAGGAGAAGTATGGAGTTGAGCCGACGATGGTTGTGCATGGAGTCAAAATGCTGTATGTACCGGTGATGCCTGGCCACAACAAGAGACTGAAATTCACGTAAGAATCACTCATACCCACATAGTATTATCACATAATGGATACTGTGCCCACAAGTGCAAACAAACCGTGGAAAACATCTCAGCACACAAACATACAATACACACTTTGAGGAGACCTCTAAAACTCTTAATTCAAGCCCACTCAGACACGTACTCAGACATGATTACTGAGTCCTGTTGAATTCCCCTGTCTCAATGCAGGATGCTGAAGCTGGTCAAGCCTTCCGCTGAGCGGCGTTACGTGGACCTGACTGTGTCCTTCGCCCCTGAGACAGATGGTGATGAGGATCTGCCTGGCCCTCCTGTTCGTTATCACTTTAGCCCTGCCCCCTGACCTCTGAACCCCCCCCCACACACACACACACACACACACACACACACACACACACACACACACACACACACACACACACACACACACACACAGCCCCACATCCTGAGGACCACTAGTGGAGATAAACTCAACCTCTCATCACTGACCACTAATTGTACATAGTCTCCCCTTTTTTGTACGGTTTATTATCATTTGGCGTGGAGAGCCTGGACTGATGCCTTACCTTAGTGCTTTAACTGCTCAGTTGAGTGGCTGCTGATTCCAGTGTTTGTGATAATCAGAAGATCAACGTGCGCACACCGTTAACACACCAGTGGCTCCGGGGAGGGGTGCTGGTGGGAGGCGGGGGCCTGCAGCAGAAGGCCCCCCCACTGACCGACACGTCCTCTCCAAACCACCTGAGATCCACAGACTGCACTGACTCATCCCCTGAAGATCAGCTGGGGAAGGGCGCAGACCGTCCCGTGCTGCCTCCCTGCTGTTGTGATGTGGTGGTGATGTGGCAGGTGTGTTGGAGGGCCTTTGGCGGAGGTGAGGGGAGGTGCGGCATGGCACCGTGTGTCCTCCTCACGCTGACTTGGTGACGGGCGGGCGTGCAGGTTGAAGTGAGAATGCCATCTGGTGGAGACAGAAGGAAGTGTAAGTTCAGACGATGCGATGCCCATGACTTTTCTTTTTCAGCCCTTTAACAGTCAGCTGTCCCTCGCAGGGGTGTGTCCGTATTTCTCCAGCAGCAACGTGCTGGGCGCGATGTCAAGCATCTCTGTCTCTGATGATGTCAGCAGATTAAAAGAATAAAGCAGAGCTAAAGTGCAGGAATGAATAGTGTGTGTCTGTGTATGTCCAAGTCTTCTGCATATACAGTTGCCTCTAAAAGCAGCAGAATATAAATATGACTTATATCTACCATACAATAGTCTATGTAACTGTGTATACACAGTGGGGTAGTAATGGTGTGAGAATATGTGTGTGCCACTGAATATGCACATACTGTGCATGTACAGTATATTTGTGCCCAAGGACAATGGTGATGCTAAATTCAGGATCATATAGTTCACACTAACATTCAGTGACTGCAGATAGTTTTCAAAACAAGTATATGTAAGGTGCCAGTCTGTCTGTTCCTGTGCTGCCTTGGCATCATGGCTTTAGGATTACTCGTGCTCCCCAGCTGAGCAGCTGGGGGCTGAGAGATGTGGAGGAAGATGCACCACTCATTTACTGGAAGAGGTAGTGCCAACATTGTATTACAATCAGTTTGTCCTTTTCATGAGTGGTGGTGTGCATGTATAGGAAGACAACTGACCAGCAGAACTGTCCAAAATGATTTATAGGCACCAGCTTTGCAGCGCACAGATGTCCAGCACACTTCCTCAGGTCCACTTTGTGTATATATATCTAGGCATTTGCATTCAATGTGCGTCCACTGTAGATTGTGTTATCTTGGAATAGGACCAATTTCTTTCACACCATTACTTTGACTGACTCAGAGCCAGCCACAGCAACAGAGAGCAGTGACCCTCTTTCCCCGGTGAGTCACAACAGACGCCATACACATGATGATGCAGACTCTGACCGAACATTTCTCAGCAAACAGCTTTGTGCCATCCCGTCTGTAACACCCTCCATTTCAGTGACTTCCCAGTATCACTCATTGTATTTAGGTTGCACACAGGAGTAAGAGGAAGAAATTGAAATATTTGAGAAGCACAAAGAGGAACGGGCTGAGCCAGCTGCCTCTCCACTTGAGCTAGTTCACGTGGCAATGATTTATAAGACCAGTAATGGCATCTGCATATTGGAACTCATCTGGGCACTAAATCAAAGAATATGCAGGGCTCTAAACTCAAGTCTCATGAATTGACCGTGAGATCTCACGTGACCTCACGTCACACATGCCTTTTCTCACGCTTCCTCCAATGTAATGTTATAATCTGATTATTAAATATGAGTTGAACTGACAAGGGAATCTGTTCATTTTGTACATGTACTTGCAGGTCACATGTTTTATTTGTCAAAGAGTGATTGAAAAACTAAACTCATTTAAGCTACCAATGCCTTGCTTTCTATTTGATGAATTGTCACCTTAATTCACACAGCTTGTATAGATCAGACTGACTAAAACAAAATAACCTAAACAAAGATAGAACTGGGAAGAAGAAGGTTACACTTAAACTGATTTTAAACAAATTCCATATTGACAATACTATCATCACTATGCATAAATACAATAATGGACGCATTACCTTTTTTCATGAACATGACCTAAAAAAAAGCCCAATTATCAAATAACACCAGTGGACTGATTATTCAGACTGATCATTTCAAAATTCAACAGTCAAGACTAGAGTGCAAAATGAGCATGCAGATAATGGCATAGGAAGACAGCAGAGTGAAGGGCATTCCCAAGAGACAGTGAAATTGTCACTACCCCTGAATATAAATCTTACTGCAAATGTGAGAGTCCTGGAATATGGAAGGTAAAGGCCATTTTTTATTTACTGTGTGGTACTTTATCTCTTGCTATAGCACACTGGAATCACATAAACATATTATTTATTTTCATGCTCTGCTTTCTTACACAGCCAAGACACAGGCTACAGTGTAGGCCTACGCCAGACTCAGTAGCCTATTCTAATTTAGTAAGGTTTTAAGTGAATAGCTGGATCAGTTCCCACTCAGTGGACTATATGTAGTCTAATGGAGATTGATCCACTCTGACTTGGCTGAAGAGCACGGCTGGATGAGCCTGCTTTTTAGGCGTATACAAAGGAATGGGGATGTTTAGTACTGTTTTCCACTGTATGGATTTAACACATTCAACTCATTTGACACCTCTATGTAGGCTATCTATCCTTATTTTGGTGATCTAACATCTAACCAAGCACTTGGCAGTGACCTACCTCTATGTTGCATAACTGTTTAGAGATTTATTTCTTCACATTTCCCAGAACAACACGCATTTCACTTATCGGGGGCGAGCAACTTGCGCGTGCGTGAGGTTTGTGGGCGAGCCCGTAGCTACGACGTTGCCGAGGCTTCAAGATGGCGGAAGCCCTGACAACTCAAGAGGAGGTGGTAAGGCACAACTAACAGTTTTGTACTTACGTTGTTTTATCATGATGGGCCATTTGCTCTTCTCACCACCAACATGTAGATTATTGTTGTTATTTTGATACTGAAACATATTAGTGTCCTTTCTAACTATTGAAAGTCTTCCCGAGTAGCTGCGGCCCTTTCGTGCTATTAGCATGGTTAGCTAGTTAGCTGGCTAACCAAGTCCCGAATGAGGCGCAGCAGTCCTCTTGAATTTAGGCAATTTAGCTAGTTAGCTTATTAGCTAACATTAGCTGACTGCTGATTAGCACGTTGTTGTGTCGGATATTTTGTCAGCTACGGTGTTTTAAGCCTTAATCGTCCAATTTCTGTAAAGGTGTGCTGTTTCAAGATGTTTTGTTATGTTCATAACGCAGGAAGTGTTGACTAACACCAGTTCCTCAATAGTGTTATTTTGGTATTAAACTTGGCAGCTAACAGTTAAGTGATTGAGCCAAACATCTTCATACCGTTACCCTATAACGTTACTTAGGAAACGAAAATGTGAATGCAAGCTTGGTCCGTCTGTAATAAGGCCAGGTAACCTTTATCCACTATAGTTGGTCCTGATTTCATGAATTCAAATGAAATCACAGACCACCTACTCTTCATTGGCGTAATGGTAGAAAATGGCATGTTAGCGAGTAAAGTTGTTGAAGACATGACTTCAGGAAAGCACAATTAACATTAGCTACCGTACCTAGCTACTGGGCAAGGTAACTTGGATAGCTTTGTGGTTGTCAGTCACCGGGTGTTAATGGCTAATGGGACATCATTCATGACATTCCCATGTTCCGCTGAGCTTCCTGGATGAGTTGACGAATGTTTCCTAGAATTGCCAGATCTGGGTGTTGTACGTAGAAGGTAGGCAGACTATTTAGTTGGTGCACAACGGCCTCTCTAGTCTAGACTGATATGAAGGCCCACAATTGAGACTGAATTTAAATTGAAAATACTACCACCCCCCCCCGGGTCTCATAAAATGCACGACAAACCATCCTCGTACTGAAAAGTAATGTTTCTATTACTTCCTTCCAGTAGTTTACATTGACACGTGTGAGTAGAAGCAACTACGTTATGTTTTCATCTGGTTAGTGCAGGGGCTGTTTTTTGGCAGGTGGCGACCCCAATCATTCACATGTTGCGAGAGAACGCAACTCATCTTTGGTGTAACATCCAGACAAAAGCGGTTCTTTAATTTTTCCCCAAATGTCCTTGCGCGCCTGGTTGTTTTGCTACTTTGTTTCGAACATTGATCAAGCATAATTCTGTCAATCAAACATCTCATGCAGCCTTTTACTTAGATTATAATGAAGGATCCGTTACTTAACTTGAATATCATGGGGGTTTTAATATTTTTTTTATTTAATGTATGTATATTTTAATGTAATGTATTGATCAATTTTAAGATACCCAGTATCTCAGGAGACCCCATTTGAATTTCAGCCGACCCCACATGGGGTCCCAACCCCAAGGTTGGGAAACGGTGGTAGTGGGTCACACCTTTGTAACTGGGGGATGGGGCGGAGGGTCTGCCTAAGATGTTTAAACATGAAGGCATTGTAGCTGTGATACTTGCTTTTTTAGTAGTGCAAGTGTAATAGATGTAGTTGTTTGCCTATTTATTTCTTGGTATTGTTATAATATTGAGGGCATCATTATCCTTCCTGTAGTTTGCCTAGGTTCAACAGGTGATGTTACGTTTCTGAACAACTGACAAATGTGAAAGAAAATGACATGAACTTGGGTAATTGATTCCATTCTTGTAAGTGTTGTTGAATGCTAGCCATAACTGGGTTGTACATAAGCACATGGTGCATTGACCTGTGTATGTTTTTGTGTGTGTCCATATGTGAAGGCTGTGGAAGAGTTCCTGACAGAGTTGCGGAGTCGGGAACACACACAGAATGTTGTGTTGGTGTCTGAGATCACTGCAGTGAAGTTTCTTATGGCACGCAAGTTTGATGTGTCCCGAGCCATTGATCTCTTCCAAGCCTATAAGGTAATAAACCTCCAAACATATTCCAGAGCTTTCTTACCAATCCGAATATGAGTCATATTATGAAATGTTGATGTTAGCGCTCTACTGGTTCCCAAAACATGTTGCATGGTTTGATATGGTGTGCATTGCAGCAACATCTGGTGTGTTATGTGTTTGTTTATGTGCTTGTGTGTTTATCTGTCAGAATACTAGAATAAAGGAAGGAATTTACAACATAAACCCAGATGAGGAGCCTCTGAGAACAGAGTTACTGAGTGGAAAGTTCACCGTGCTGGTGAGTGACTTAGTGTGTGTGTGTGTGTTAGGACCTTTGTAGTGAAGTGAGAGTGGAGTGTTTGTTGCAGAAGTGCAAGAAGTGATCTCCTGATGTGTTCTTGTAATCATGCACAGCCTGGTCGGGATTCTAAGGGTGCTGCTCTGGCTCTATTCACCGCTCGCCTCCATCGGCCTGAACTCACTACCCATAAGGCTGTGCTGCAGGCCATCATCTATCAACTGGATAAGGCCATTGAGAGGTACAGAATAGCGCCTTCATACCAAAGAAAATGACTAAATATCACCTGTACACTTACACCCCAGACTTTCAATTGTTTTGCTCTTTGCATTTTGCACACAGCAAGATTCCATTCCACTTCCTCTTCCTCTCTGTCCTCTTTAGTATTCAGACCCAGCGGGATGGGCTAATATTCATCTATGATATGACCAACTCTACGTACGCTAACTTTGACTACGAGCTGTGTGTCAAGATCCTCAATCTACTTAAAGTAAGCAGTGTCACTTCTGTATGATTTCAGTGTGTGTTTTGTGTAAAGAATATCCCTTGGGTGAAAAGGGCAGATAAAGGGTGAGGCACCTTGTGTTGTTGGCTGGTTGTTCTTTGCAGGCTGAACAGATTGATCTATCATAAAGGTGCAGTTTGTGATTGGAATCTAGTACACTTTCTCTCCAGTTTAGCTAATTGTTCCTTGTGATCCTCTGGTTGTTCGGTGTGCTGACATGGTCTGGCGCTGTAAATTGGAAACAGAGTGGTTTGGATTGAGCCATGCACTAATACAGCCAATCAGCACGTGGCTCAACGAGAGGAACACAAAAGGGAGGGGTGTAATCTGATTGGTTCTTGAATATTAATTACGTTTAGTTAGAATTGCATATTGGGCCTTTAAAGCGGCAGTGAGGAACTTTGGTGTAAATCCAGCAGTGTAACTACCACACAGGGCACACAGATGCCTTGCACACACCAACATAAGAACAACTGGCACTGTTAAAAGCTTGTTAACTTGTCTGCAGATGGCATTGGAGGTATGATGGTAGATAGCAGAAATTCAGGGTTTTTTGGGGGTGTTCAGTGACATTTGACTCCGATTGACATGCAAATTACTAAGGTTGAACTGTTACGCTGACACTCACACCTGCTGGGCTGGAAAGAGCAGAGATCTATATACAGATCTGCTATAACTCTGAGAGTTTGCAGGGTGACATTAGTGGAATGGTGATGGATGTGACAAACCACTTGTCTGCTGAACTGTGTGTTGGACTTACTTCATATTTGAATGCTTGTTGACTTCCTAGCAGCTATGCAGTAGGCTAAGCAATCACACATAAGTTGACAGTGAGAGAGGAGTATGACTTCGAGCAGTCCAGGACTCGGTTAGAGCTATGTTAGGAGAATGCTCAATACCACAGTCAGGCTGATTAGTCTAATAGAGGGTAGCAGAGATGTCAGCATGAGCACCTCTCTGGAGCACAATGTCATCTTTTATAGTCCATGCTCATATCAATGATCTTTTGAGGGAACTGTTCAGGTTGGTGATTTGCATACTCGATAGTCTTATATATGGATGCATGAATCAGTGGTTATCATCAGTCCATAAGTCAATTAATCGATGAGTCTTCTTAATTATACAAATTTGAATTAGTACCTGAATTAAATCAGTTACTTGTCATTAATTCATTAAAACTAACGTCTGTGTTTGTGTCCTGGTGTTGTAGGGTGCGTTTCCTGCCAGGCTGAAGTGTGTGTTTATCGTGTCCTCTCCACTGTGGTTCAGGGCACCGTTTGCTGTGCTGCGTCTGTTTGTACGGGAAAAGCTGAGAGAGAGAGTAAGCCCTGCACTGACTTCCTTTACAGTAACCCTATAGAGCTGGTAAGTCCCGCCCTTTCCGCTGGACCTCTAGATTGAAAAATCGTGAATGTGAGAAAATAATTATTTTCTGGTCCCGTTTGATTTGTGCCATGAATGTGAACATATGTCGTCTGTGATTTTTTTAATATAATTTTTTTCATGTTACGAGTTTGACAGTATATTATATGATTCTTCGCTATCAGTTGTGGAAAAGACAGAACGAGAAAGACTACATGTCGCCTGTGACGTGAGCTAGCTCTAAACGCTAACATTAACTGAGATGCTAGTTTTTGTAACGGCAGGAATAAACACACATGGTAACAAAAATATTTGAAACATGTCTAGCTTCACTCAACACATTAACACTACGATACAGTGTGATTGTAAAGTTGTATGGTTCACTGTGTTCAAAGTCGATCTTAATAACCCTCTACATCTCGACCAACTGATGGTTGTTATGGGAAACTAGTGATCTGTCGCCTAGCGGAAAGTTGTAGTCCACAAAGTGCTCTCACACAAAGTTTAACCGCGATCAAACTTCTACCCGCTCAATTGTAGCATTCTTTACACCTAAAATGTATATTAAAAATTCACAGACAACATATGTTCACATTCATGGCACAAATCAAACGGGACCAGAAAATAATTATTTTCTCACATTCACTTGCATTGACGATTTTTCAATCTAGAGGTCCAGCGGAAAGGGCGGGACTTACCAGCTCTATATTATAGTACTTCAGCGGAGGTTCCAACCCCAACGTGACGTAAATACTGTTGTGATGACCATTACATGTGTAAGGAGATGTTTGTCCTTTTGCCCTGTTGTCCGTTGTAGGTGTGCACCGTTAAGGCACATGAACTGGCCAATCACATCCCAGTGTCCTCTCTTCCTGAGCATCTGGGTGGGACCTTAAATTACAGTCACATGGCCTGGGTCCAGTCCTGTTTCAACACTGGCTCTGCCAGTAACCATAGTGACGCCAATGATAACCCGGACTGTGTAGGTAACCTTCTGCGTTCCTATTGGCCAGAGCAGAATGCTGCCCCTCTGGACGGGACCAATGCCAACTTGCCTAATCACCGAAGCCCAGCCAATCACACACAGCACTGGAATGGCTCTGCCCTCCAGGGGCGTGGTCACCATCCACCTCCGCAGTCTGACACCCCCCCTGACACACCCATACACCACACACACACACAAAACATAGTCGTCACGGAGACCGAGTGGGAATCGGATGGACGAATTCCGGACAAACATGGACAAGGAGACCGAGAGGAGGAGGAGGGACAGGACGAGGAAGACGGGGTTCCCCCTCTGCCACAGAAATCCCGCCCTCCTCCCCCCTCCCACAGCCCCCCGTCGCTGCCGCTGGAGCTGATGGAGGTGTCCATACACATGCCCGAGCTGGGGGGCATGACCGTGCACGAGTTGGTGGCCCACGTAAGGAGGAGCCGCAAGAGAGGCATCTACCAGGAGTACGAGCAGATCCGCAGAGAGCCACCAACCGGAACCTTCACCTACTCAAAGTGAGCCCAGACTCTGGGGACCCGAGGACTTGATGTCCATAGATTATATGGTGTGCTATGGTGTTTGTGTGAATGGGGGTGTTTCAATGTCTCGTCATGTGTTTCTGCACCTACAGGAAGCCTTCCAATCAGATCAAGAACCGTTACAGCGATGTCCTGTGCCTGGATGATTCCCGTGTCAGATTGACCACTCTCGATGAGGAGGACGACGAGGTGGGTATCAACCACCCGTTGCATAAGTATGATGGCATCTGATGGATGGCATCTGAGTAGTTATTGAAGCCGTCGGCATTGATTCCTATAAAGTTTGTTTGTTTGTTTATTTATGTATGTTTGTTTGTTTACTCAGACCACCGACTACATCAACGCCAGCTTCATGGACGGGTACAAGAGGAGCCGAGCCTACGTCGCCACTCAGGGTAACAGTTCACCCCCTTACTCGGTCCTATTTCTGGTTTGCATTCTCTCTGATGAATAGGCTTTGTAACAAGCATAAATTTGCTGATTGTTTTCAGTGCACTTCTTTTTGTCTAGGACCAATTAAAACAGTTACTTCAGAGTATTTGTCTTAAGCACTAAGAGCTGTCTTATGGGGCCTGTGGACAGGAAACCTCTTTAAGTGGAAGCAGGCTTTAAAATTGGCACCCGCCAAATGCGAGTAAAAATCTGCATTGGCGAGTAAAATAATGCACACGTTTTGCTTTTTTGCTGTGGAAAACAGCTGATGGATTAGTCGGATCAAGCGAGCATAGGCTACTAGTTAACGGTGACATTAGTCATCAGATTAACACAATGTCGTTTGACAAATGCATTTATTCAGGAGAGCTGAATGTTTGATTTTTCATGCCACTGAAGTAAAATAACATGTTTTTAGGGGAATTGTTACCGTGCCTACTTAGGCTACATGTTTTGAACATGGTGTCATCTGAGTGTTGTGACTACAAGGTGTTTTATAGGAGAAAGAAGTAGAATTGGAGAAACGAAGGGCTAAACTGTACTGTATCGATTTCAAGTGTGCGCAATTACGTCTGATATTTTGGGGAATTCTTCACCCGTTAATTACACATGCTTCGACATAATGATTTGTGTAGGTTCATTTCCAATGAAGTAAAACCTAAATCTAAATGTGGAGTCTTAATGGCTGACACGTGTTCCTTTGATCCAAAAAGTCTTCCAGTTGTGTTACGTTTTGAAGATTTATTTAACAATAACATGAACAGATTGTTGCATCCAGGTATCTATACAACTTATCATAACCTAATAATATAATGTGGTACATAATACCACGACACAACACGGTCAGGAAACGTCCTATATTCCAAACAGCCAAATCCAATCTTTACATTGATAATTGTTCCTATGCAGCAATTAACCTAATGTCCTAAAGTGACTGGCACCTATTTAACCACATATCACCATTGCAGTGTAATGACTTAAACAACAAAGCGAATTAATTAGCTATTAGCGAATTAATCTGCTATTAATTATTAATTAAACATAAAATTCACATATGCAATAGCAGACATATTGGGCCTACAATTTGTATTAGCCTATCTGACAGTCAGCAGTCATTACACAGCATGTGGAGGAAGAAACTACTGCACTAAATCATAGAAACAAGTGACTGATTTAAAGTGCACCTCAAAATGAACACGGAACATAAAGGACAACATAGAAATTTCAACTTGGTGATCAAAAAGTTTTGGATTTCATGTTGACCGCGAATTCAGAGCATTAAGTTACGTTGTGTCAGTGTAAAGTTGGCTAGCCTAGTCTAACCAAATATTTGTCTTACTGCCATACAAATCTAAACCACAGTAGGCTCATGTTAATCTAATGGGCTTTGAGACATCTGTTTTGTCTTGTGACAAAGTCTCCTGGTTCAATTGTTTCCAGTTTCATAGAAACAAGGGTCAATTGCAGTAGCCTAACTACAAAAGCAACATGACAACAGATGTCAAGCAACAGATGTCAAGCAACAAACAACATTATTTAAAACAATGAATGAAGCGGGTCTTGCTGTCCATGAAAACAGCATAGAGACTGGCTAGTCTAATCCAAAAATGGAAATAACAGGTCTTTGAAATGACACGCGAAATTAGACTGTTGTAGGCTATAGCCTAAGTTAAAAGTTGAATGGGCATAAGTCACGACTTGTTGTAACAGAGGTAAATATTGTAGCAAATAGCCTATGGTGATGACACAGCCTTTAAACATTTAGCCTACTGGTATTTCACTCTCGCTCGAGTGAAGGCAGAACGGGCTGTTGCGCAAACAAATAGTTAGGGTGATCTGCATCTCTGTTCACCAAACGCTATGGTTTTGCTAACCCATTCACACAATAAATCATTTCTGAAATGTTCATTGTTAACGTGCACTGACGATGGCTTAGGCTGAAACGCGTCTGTGGACATGGCATTAATAAATAAGTAAAGAGAATGTACTTCAGAGTGCGGTTTTTCTATTCTAACATTGTTAACGTGCAACATTTCTCCATGTGGGGTAGTGTCAAGCAGTGAAGTGATAGCCTATTGCAGATAGGCAATGTTCAGACAGATGACACGCACTACTTTCTTTGTTGGTATTTCTGTCCCTCAGAAAACTGCGTTAAAATGGTGTTTGTAGCAGTCAAAATGTAATTTTTTTTTCGGGGGTGAAACCCCGGACCCCCGCTCACATCTTCCGCACCCCCTCTCAGAAAATACTTCCCACGTCCATGAATCCCGGCCATAATTTGAGGATTTACGATACCTACTGTAGTCAACTCATCCTTTATTGATGTTCACGCAAACCTACACAGTCTACTGTAGGCTACTACTAAAATATTAATATCTCTCTTCGGTTATTCTATAGTGCACGGGATCATGATAGAAGTTAGAAGTTATGCTAGGATATCTAGGCCAGACTTCGCAGAGAGTCTGGCCTAGATCCATAGGCGTACGTTTATTTCCTGGTGGGAGGGCACAGTTTGAGGTTTAAAATCATTGGAGTTCCATTGAACCGCTTTGAACCAATCACTAACAACCAGCGTTTCGTCATACAGAGAAGTTTCTCTGCATCACGCCCATAACAAGCAAGCTTGCATCTTATCAGCAAACAATCACGTTTCATCTGCGTAACTCTCGCCAAAATTCATCATATAGTGTTTTGTGACCTTATGACCTTTTGAATGGGAATCCTATTGGGCCACTACTTTTTTGATACAATCGCGTCAAAATCGCTATTTTTCAAACACTACGAAGGCTCGACACAACATGAAACTTTGATCGAAGTATCATCAGTGTCTCTACACATGAACTTGAGCATTGAGAACATTGTTGGTGTACACAGAGTTTACTAAAAGAAAGGTTTTGAACAACTCACTTGTTTTTTCTGCTCGTTGCCAACTTGCCATCTTGCAAGGAGTGAGTTGTCCAAAATCTTTCTTTTTAGTAAACTATGTGTACACGAACAATGTTCTCAATGCTCAAGTTCATATGTAGAGACACTGATGATGCTTCGATCAAAGTTTGATGTTATGTCGAGCCTTCTTAGTGTTTGAAAAATAGCGATTTTGATGAGACCATGTAGCCTACTAAACTAAAGTTTGACTCGGGTACGTTCGTAGCATATTTCAAGTGACAAAATCTATGACTAAAGTTTAGCTGACGATATAACATCCTACTCGACTGTGACTTTGTTCATGACACTCTTGTTAATAGGCTAAACAAGAACTAAAATAACTCACCAACCTTATTTGCACCTTTTATTCACATTTGATCAAAGATTTCATTTTCACTCCCTATGTTGATATATTCCAAGCGGTCTGCTTCAAGGGCGGGGACGTAGTAATTGAAACATCATGCCTGGGTAACGTAATCGCCCTCTGTTCGCTGGTTGGTCGGCTGCCCAACTACCGAAGTAAATGAGGGCGAATCAACCTATTCCAGACGGAGTACTGTAGGGAAAAGAAATCGAGCGGAAGTACGTAGGCAGGCAGGGGCCAGGCTAGAAGTTCTGCTGCCATGTCACTTAATTAAAGTTACAATGTTGTCACAGTAAACGGTAGATCTGTGACATTTTTGCCTTGTCTTTGTTCTGTTTTATGTGTCTTACATTTGTTCATTTGGCAGACGTGTTTATCCAAAGCACCAATAACAGAAGAATAGACTTGTTTGAGTATGTAGCCTACACTATGTAGAAACAAAGGGAGACTTTCAAATCTACAGTCTACTGAAGGGCCATCTTTGCATTACGCTGCTAAAGACTTGTTAAGGACACGGCACCGGAAAGACCAGACCATCTGCAAAACACTCCTACTGTGTACGAGTTTTGGTGGAAAATTGTCTTGTAATGATGTCAAACATTATTCATCAAATTAATCAAACAGAATGTAGTGATTTGCAATTGCATAGAGTCATCTTCGTGTTTTCAAATCCATCCAAGGAGTACAAGAAGCGTTTAGAAATTGTGTGGGCAGAGGCGTTTTCCCATCAAAAGCAAAATCCTCCTTTAATAAACATGCTGACGGCCTGAAGAAGTCTATTTCCAAAGTAATTCCCGAAAATGAACCTGTGCTGTGGTTTGAATGAGTGCACATAGAAAGAATCTTTGCAGAGACGGTCTTCTTATGACTTGCTGAAACATGTGTCTTTATAGTCTGTCTACTTGTGTTTGTTTAAGGTCCGCTGCCCAAAACATTTGGTGATTTCTGGAGAATGGTGTGGGAGCAAATGGTCTTAATCATCGTCATGACCACCAGGTATAGTACATTACATTTGTTTGTCATTGTATAACATATTTACAACCATAGCAAGTGAATTTGCAAAACAAGACACTAAGATACTGATTATTTGAATGTGATTCTGTATCACCTGGTATTGTGATTAGCAAGGTGATCGTAGAAAGTCTGTTGTCTTAATTGGAGATCTGTTTGTTGAATGTTTGTGTGTAGAGTTGTAGAGCGTGGGCGTGTGAAGTGTGGGCAGTACTGGCCGCTGGAGGTTGGCCAGACCGAGGACTATGGGTTTTTTTTTGGTGAGGAGTGTCCACATTGAGACTTTCCAGGACTTCAAGCTGACTCACCTGGAGCTTTACAACAACCAAGTGAGTGCAGAATAATGTCCCACACATGTCCATTCAGTGGTGGCTCTCTGAGGCCGTGCTGACTCATCTCTGGTGTTTTGATGACCTCTTGTTCTGTGTCCTTTGTTCCTCAGACCGGTGAGACGAGGGATGTCTCTCATTACCTATATTTGAGTTGGCCTGATTTTGGGGTTCCCAAGTCTGCCTCGGCCATGTTGGACTTTAGGGCTCAGGTCAAAGAAAGGCAGGAGGCGGGTCTACGTGCACTAGGACCTCATTGGACAGGACCGGCTGGAGGTCCCCCAATTGTGGTGCACTGCAGCGCAGGCATTGGCCGCACAGGTACTCCCTGTCTCTGCTCTATAGCCGTGATAAGCTCTGAATTTGGAAGCGCTCAGGAAATGTGCTCTGCTCAGTATTTCCACTTGAAGAGATAGATCCTCTCCTTGTCTAACGTATCCTATTCGTCTGTCTTGTCTTTCTGTCCATCTTCTATTGTGCATCTTAGGTACGTTTTGCACATTGGACATCTGCCTGTCCCGTCTGGAGGACATTGGGACGGTGGACGTGGAGCAGACGGTGCGACGCATGCGGACCCAGCGAGCCTACAGCATCCAGACGTGGGACCAGTACTACTTCTGCTACACAGCGGTCATGGAGCACGCCCAGAGGACCGGCCTCATCCCCCCCCTGGAGTGGTCCGACGCCGAGCTGGAGACCGACAGCGAGTGATCCAACAGAGAGAATGTCGTGAAGTGAGAGGGACAGAGAGCGAGAGGCGGAAGACAGAAAGGACACGCAGGACACAGACAGGCTACTGGGAGCGCGACGACAGGAAGCCAGCCTCGCTTTGGTCCTCACTGCCCTCAGTCCAGCCTCTCAATAAAGCTCACTGCCTCTGAAGAGTGGGGGAGGTGGAGAGAGTGAAGGAGTCCTTGGTCCGGCCGTTTCAAGCCTTTATTTTATGTTTGGTTGTGAAGGACTGACCTGAGTCCCGATGATGGGAACTGTGTCAGTGGCGTGTTTTTACCAGTTGTAGCATTTTTATTTTTGAAATAATGACTTGCACATGTGAATGGCAAACTTGAAAGAATATTACCCACTTTTTACCCCACCCTCCTCCTCCTTTTTTAGTTACTTTTTTTGTTACCTCGTTTCTGGTTTATCATACATGATTTGTTCATTTCACACAGTTTTTTTGTGTGTGAACATGAGTGAAACTTGAACTGGTTTCTTTGTTAGGACATGATGGCTGACTCTGTTGGTCGTCCTATGGCTGTTGGACTTGGTCCTCCGTCTCCTATGTCTTTCCAGCTTTGGTTTTTGTATTTTGATTATCATATGTGCATATTTAAACTAACCTGAAAGCCAAAGTGATCACGTGGAATGCTTGGATGTACCCTTAATTACAGTCGTGAGTTAAAACCCATTGTATATTCTTGTAACATACATTTATATATTGTGCATAACAACCTTTGAAAAGCCTTGTTTTAAGTAATAGACTTGACATTGTTAAAGAAATATATGAATATATATAAATATATATGAATATATATATATACAAATATTGTGGGCTAGAGTATGAGACGTTGAAAAGGAGATTGATATATATATATATATATATATATATATATATATATATATATATATATATATATATATATATATATATATATATATAATATCAATCTCCATGGTGACCGTGTGTATTGGTCAGACCTGCATCATTTGAATTTGTTGTGTGTACATTTCTGTGACGATGCCCGTCCTGAACTCCGCCTTAAAACAAACAGAAGTCACTGCCTGCCTCGACTGACAACCCCCCAACTTCATCCCCCCTGCTTTTATTTCTCCTTTTCCCCTTCATCTGTTGTTTCTGACACTACTACTGTGCAGTGTTGTGGTGAGGTTGACGCTGCCTCTGATGTCTGTGCCTTCCTGCTTGCCGTAGCACGGTGTTGATCTTCTTTAAGCTCAGGGGTTTACTCTACTGTTTTAGTGTCAAGCCTTCACCCCCAAACATTTCAAAACGAAAACCTATCACGTTTATTTTTTCTCTCTGTTATATTTTATACAGTATACTGTATTATATCGTTTTATTTATGTCTTTGTAAAATTTCAGCAGTATTGAAAACTGAATGAATGTTGGTACGGTACTAAAGAGCAACACAACCAATGGAAATTTGTAATTTGATAAGCTAAACAAATCAAGAAAGAAATGGAAAGATGTCGGGCTGGTGCTGGTTGGCTTTTGACTCTGCAGTGACTTGTGACTGCGTGGTGATCTATTTGACAGAACAATGATGAACTGCCATCAAATACAAAGCCCTGCAGTGATTTTCAGTCTGTCTGTTTATGTGCCAGATGAGTTTTGTTTTGAATGGAAGGGAGAGGGGTGTGAGGGTAGAGAGGAGAGCTGAATGTTAAGGAGTTGCAGTGTTGCACCTGTTACACGCACCTGCCAACCATGGTCATATTTACCTGCTCAACTCTTGACTGTTGCCATGGAACTGAGCCCATGACCTCCACTGGAGCCTGCCTGAGTGGCCACTGCCCGCCCTGCTGTTGGTGTGGTGGCGTAGACCAGAGCGTCTGATGGTTAGGGCTGGGGTGGCGCCCTGGCCCCAGACGATTGAGAGGGCAGAGAGGACTCCAGGAGCTCCTGGGCTTCATTCTCCACATATAATTTGTCTATGACAAATGGGAATGCGATTTTTATGTTCTTTTTTTTTTTTTCTGTGCTCAAAGATATTGTGATTGAAAAATGGCCTTCCCCTGCGTCTGCATTAGTGTTGTTGTAGTAAAACTGATATTATTCTCAAACGGAAGTGTGAAGGTCTGCCTGTTCAGTGTTACTATAAACAGTTTAAAAAGCATCAGGACTGGGGCGCTTTCCACTGTTCTATACTCTGAATAAATCTATGTGAATTTTACAATATGATGTAAATCGGTATGCTTTATAAGAGTGAGGAAGGACTATTGAAACGGGGATCAAATGAAGTGGGTAAAACTCAAGCCAAATGAACACACACAGATGGACAATCTAGAATCAGGATATTGTTTGCTGTATCCAGGCGTTAGAGCAATAATTGCAATGTATAGTCATTTGAAGGGCAATAGATAAAAGATTAACACACTATTCTACCCTCCAGGATATGCAAGGAGTATGGAGACCCTTCTCTGGTGCGGGTCGGAATATCCTGCAAATGCCTACTGCCTATAAGTATATAAGTATATTTATACTGTAAATGCCTATAAGCTTTCACACAGACATTGCCAAAAGACGCCAGTTACAGTTTTTGCCTATTACTTACACACTTTTTGCAGAATTTGGCTCATTATGTCAAAACTCTACACACAGCAACATAAGACATAGCACTTGGAGATTAACAACTCACATCTATGCCAAAATGAAACACTGCAATCAAAACTCAACAATCCTTTCTACCACACACACAAGCACCATTTGAATTACTCTTTCAAATCAACAGCAACACACTTGTGCTTTATATAAAACACTTTATACAAAATGCTGTAGTCTTTGTGTTTCTATTTTTATTGTCATTTTCTCAGTCTTTTCTCGGATTGAAACTAGATTTCTGAATAGAATTCTAGAATTTCTGCAGTAATCAACTGACATTTTTTGCAACAAAAGTTTTTACAAAAAACAAACCTTACAGAAATAAAGAAAAATAGTCAGTTATCAGTGCAGTACTGTAAGTGAATGTATTCTAAAAACAAATAAGAAATGTAGCAATAAAAACAATTACTAGAAAGAAAAAATGCTATTGAAAAAGCAATATTTATCATATATTTTTTCTTGTATGTGTGTGTGTGTACATGTTGGCGGTTTGTGACAACCTTTAACTTGTGAAATGACAGCTTCCTTGTAAGAACTCACCGTAAACTGGGGTCCTTTTATTTGTACGAGATCGCTTAGGGCCAGATGGAGACGGGCGCTGGTAGGGCTAATATGAGAGTATTATATGGGATATTTTACGGGAAAATATTTAAACGGGAAGACAGCCCAAAAACGATACAATACGTGAGAAACTCGGAAAGAACGGGAGGGTTAACGGGAGGTATGCTGGTTTCATGAGGTTGGGCCAACTGGACTGTTGGTGTGGTTTGCTAATGTTAGTTTGCATGCTTGTTAAGTAGCCTACGTGTGATGCACCATAGCAGACAAGTCCTTCGTTCTGAGTAGGCTTTGTGCTGTAGGAGTCTTGAGGCCATTCCATGATAGCTTTCATAAATGTCAACGGACACGCGCCGGATTCAAGTGAATTGTGTGCAACCCAATGTACACGTTAATTTAAACGTGCGATATGTTTCCTTCAGTGTGTGTCGCACTTGTCGAGTCATTTAGAGGAAAAGGGTTATGATTGGTTAATGTTATTACAACCAATATGGCCGGTTAGCTCAGTTGGTTAGAGCGTGGTGCTAATAACGCCAAGGTCGCGGGTTCGATCCCCGTACGGGCCAATATTTTTTAGCCATTATACTGATTTTATTTGACTTGGGGGAAATGCAAGACAGTTCTGTATGAAGTTATCACTCAATGGACCGGCTTGCCCTAACAATATTAATATCTGATTTAAAAAATATGGGGGAAAAATCCCCACTTTCATTGAAGGAAATTAAGTACCCCAACCAGAACAATTTCTTCTGACCATCAGAAAGGCAAGTCAGCTCTATGAAAGACACATAGCCTTTATTTACATAGGTATATTAGATACATACATGATGTAGATAAACACCAAAAAGGCATAAATATACATTTCCACATCCTTAAAGAATCTACCACTCAGATTACAAATATGAAAGTAATTTACTTGAAATCAGCATCCATTGCACAGAGCGTATGCATGACCAGAACACATTTGTTGTTGAATATTTCATCATCTTCTTTTTAAAATACTGTTGCCCTCTTCTGGTACAACGTAAGCACAGCATCTATAAGAAGCAATCAGAGAGTCGATCCAAACTAGAACAAAGCAGACAAGATTCATTACTACTACATTACTAAGACAGTAATCAACATTTCACACCACTGAATTCATTCAAAGTTAATTTCTCCTCATCTAGTATATGTAGTAGCCATACATATTACCTGACCACTCTTCACTCACCTGTGGCTACTGGTTCAACATAACAACATCCTCCTCTTCACTATCTGAGATGACAACAACGTCACCTGGAATACATACACAATAATTAAGGATATTTTTAAACTAATATATTTATTATTGCATATAGCATATAAACAAAAAATATTGCTAGCATCTCCTCCATACCTTTCTTCCATTTTTTCTTATCCGTCCTTTCTTCCATTTCTCCTTCTTTGTCCCCCTCTTCCTCCTCCTCCTCCTCCTCCTCCTCCAGGCCCCATGAGCTGGTTACGCCTTCACCCACCTGCCCAACCCCTACAGCATGCACCACTGGGGAACGTACCGCTTGGCTGCTTGCATGTTAAGGAAGACAACTGTGTCAGGGGGAATGAGCACTTGAGTGTTTCCCAAAAGCAGGCTAAGCAGAAGGAAACAAGTGGTATACTGCATTTCGTTGTCTCTGCACACTGACAATAAAGTTGAATCTAATCTAAATATAGCCTCACTCACATCCACCAAATACAGTGGAGAAAATCCCATTAAAGTTCAGTTCATACATTTCCTGCTAATTGAGTTCTTTATGCTTTATGCTTATTACACTTTTTACAGGATGGCCAAAGGATACGTGTTCAGTGGGACCTCTGCCTTACTGATGATTGCACTAGCAGTCTCCTGGATGTCCTTCATTTCCACTGGGGCTTCTTGTGTTTTCAGTGCAGTGATTCGCTCTTTAGGCAAGGACTCTGCAAATCCAAACTTGCCTCTGTCTTTCCTAAAATGATCAGAGTAAAGGATGTGATTAAAGCACCAGTCCCCATAAATGAATGAAAGCTTTTCACTTTGACTGAGACACACACACACACACATACACACACACACACACACACACACCTGGCTCTCTTGTCATTCTCCAGGGCTTTCTGGATGAGCTCTGTGATCTCAGACACTTTCACACTGGCGATCTTGCTGCAGCGCAGGACCTGGGATGGAGAACTCAAACGATTAGACCACAGATTTCCACGACTCATTATGGACTAACACAGTATCTCTGCCTCCATCCATCTCTCCCTCTCCCCACACACACCTGCTCCTTAAGCAACATGATGCCTCCGCTGGACTGGATGGAGCAGATCTCTCGGTGTTTGTTCATGGCGATGACCAGCAGACCCTCCATCACTCTCTCCTCACGGTCATTTGGGTCCACCAGTAAATAAGACCTGTGGCAGACCAGAGCTTTATTTCAATCCCACTCAACTCCATTTGATTTGTTATAGCCACTTTTACAGCTTGACTCTAACTGTAGCCTATAGGTGTTCCTCTTACGATAACAAATAGGAATAGGATTGTTAGAGAAGCAATGAATGGGATATTTAGGGAAGTCTGTTGGTTGTCAAGAAGATCAATTACTGATTACTGTTGTGTTACTAAATTAAGTGATGAGTATGTTCCGGCCATCTCAGTGGAAAGGATCTTACTGAGAAGACACGTAGTGGCTGTGCAAGAGTGCTGTGTGATTGCTTAACACTGACTCACCCTTGCTGAAAGAAGGCAAAGCTTACGCTGATAGGCATATGATAAATGCTTAGTGGAACAGGGTCTCTCTCTTCAGCTGTATGCTGCAGACACACACACACACACAAACACACAAAGACTTTTTCATAAAATCTAACCCATATATCATATTTCATTCTTTGTTTTAGTAATTTAGTCCTGGTGACACTCACCACAGTGACGTCTCGTCCCTGGATGCTGACCTCTGGCCGTCTGAATTGTGAGAGAGATGTGATGGCTGCTATGCTTACTGCGTCCATTAGATTCCCATCATGGTTCAACACGTGAACATCCACATTGATCCTCCACACCTACAAAGGACAAGAAAAGAAAAAAAAAAAAAACTGCTCACTAGTCTCATACCATTTGCGGCTGCCGTTTTAAGGTGTGAACCATGTGACTACAGTAGAAAACAAACCTGGGCCAAAGATTGTATATGGCGGAGCAAGAGTTTGTCGTAGTTCATGTCTATGGACGTGAAATGGGGATTGAGTCCTGTCTGCGTAAAGAGGCGTGTCGTTGACGTATTGATGAGTGTGCGAAGCAACCAGCCAACAGCAGCAAAATAAATGACAGGCGCACACCTGATATAAGGTTGATTTTCTCCAGACTGGAATGCTCGAAAATGCTACAAATGTACCTAAAATGGTCAGAAGGGTTTGAGGATCATGAAGACGTGCCCAAAATTCACATTCCTAACTCTATAGAACCAAGACCTTAGCATTTGTGGTGAAATTCTGAGCTTTGGCCATAGACTTCAATGGAGCAGTCGCTGCCTCTGCACTGCATAAAGGGAGATTCTGACCCCCCTCGTGTGATCCGGGTTCCTGGAAGTGGTTCCTGATTAAATATCTTGCTACGCCATATACAATCTTTGCCTGGGCTACAGGACTGATAAACAAGACAAGGTTTATAACATAGAATGGCATGAGTGTCTGCTTCAGTTATGGGCCTAGAACACTTTAACTCTCTCGCCAGACTGATACCTTTTCTCCGGAGATGACACACAATGACTCCATGTCAAAGCACTTTGAGGTCCGTAGGCAGCGCTCCAATTGTCTATTCAACTTCACCAACAAATCTGACTGCCTGCCAAACACGTATAGAAACACAAGCATTCAATAACAATTCCATCCTACAGGTTTCACAAGGTGACATGACTAAATAACACTCAGGAATGCCTGGAGGACTTGCACAACATTGCCAGAACACTGTCCAGAGCATCACACTCCCTCCACCAGCTGGTCTTCTTCACAGTACATCCTGGTATAGTTCAAAGGTACTGTCGATCAGGGAGACTTGCCATTGCATGTCAATTAAAGAGGGTTTGGTGGACAAGAGCTCTTTGACTACCCTGAAGTCAAATCCTCCATTTTAAGTAAAAACAGCTTGGGTCTTGGTACTCACCCTGTCAGTTTCTGAGGATATTCAGTAGACAGTCCAACTGACAGTTTTGTTCTTTATCTACCTGTTAGATTCAAATGCAGGCGAGGCCATTGGTGACAGCTCCACGTTGGTGAATAGGATCCCTTCTGAAGGACGAGTTTCTTTGGGGACAGCCAGTTCACAGGATACCTGCGACATGACCCTAAGTAAACACAGACAACAGAGTTGTTAATACCGGCTTCTGCAAAACACTGATAAACATGAGTACAGTTTGAGCAGCTCTATCACTCTATGAAGGCAGTAGAGCGGAGGGCCCAAACCCCCTAAACATCATGAACACCTCTTATTCACTGACCACAATACTGGTTAGACAAAAACGATTCTTGCACATTATAACAGGTCATCATTTTCCCAGATGTAATGTAATTTCAGTAAACGTCATCAGAGGTCGTTTCCGCCAGCAGCCTTCTGGTTCTTACCTAGCCTACAACCAGAAACTGACCTCAGTTAGGAAAGTTAGGTGACTTCACCTCATGCTTCTTCATACACTTAGTCAGCTATTGACAGCTGTCTCAAACGTGCCCACCCACACACCAACATGATTGGGAGAAAGACCCCTGCAAATACTTACTTTGTTTTTCCAAGATCAACAATACAAAATCCATAGTCCATGCCAAACGTGATCTTGATATTTCTGTAGTCGTATGTTTCTCTTCCGTCCACCCGCTGAAAGAAATATTGGAGATCTAATATAGCAATCAAAACTATAAATCTGTACTAAAAAATACCTGACTGGGCGGGGAAGACAAACAGAGACAGATGTCTCGAACTCAATAAATATATTACTGGTACACACATTAGACTAGACTTCAGTAGCCTACGGAAACCTTTGCACAAACCACTAAACACATGCATGCTATGAATTGAAAACAAAAAACATAAGGATACCTTTCTTTCCTCTATCGCCTTGAGCAGAAATGTCCGCTCACAATTTGATAATGGTGTATCTTTCATTTTGTTTAAGTTAAAGCCACTCTTTGAAACACAACCACGCTGTGTATGTTGGTATTTTGTATGAGGCGCGATCTAATGACGTTAGGAAACATTTCTTCTCTTGTTTTCACATCAGATAATAAACTAGTATACTGCCACCATGTGTTTCGGAAGTGATAGACTTTTACAATCTACAATCTATCTTGACATTGAGTGATTTAACGATTTATACCAATTCCGAAAATCAGTCAAAACATGACACCACGTATTATATGCCAGTGCGCTGCCACGCTAAGCTATTTAGGCTATAATGATTCGTGGTGGCAATATTAGTCTTACCAATGGGAAAAAATAGCATGTAGCCTAGACAAGCCATGTGATAGCCTGGTGGATGATGAGTAAATCTACCAAGAAGCAAGCATCTTTTTTACATGAACTGGTTCTCACATTTGACAGTTGTAAGCAGTGTTTCCAGGATATGGTCGGTAAATCCAGCATGATGCACATTTAATTGCATGTGAGGGATTTATTTATTTATTTATATTTAGAAAAATAACATGCAGCCTCAAAATATGAGCGTAAACTTTATTTTGTAAATGTTTTGACATACCTTTCTAATAATGTAGTAATATGGATCCATTAAAAATATATATGAATGAATGCAGGACAGGTAGTGTGTGTGTGTGTGTGTGTGTGTGTGCCTTTATATGTAGGCTAGATGTTTGTGTCTGTGCCATGTGTCTTTGTATGTCTGTGAGAGTATCTGTTTGTATTATATAGCATGTGCCTGTGCCCTTCACTGTAACCAAGGATGCTGTAGAATGCCATCTAGAGTAGGTCTTCCTCTGGGCCGCTTGGCTAAGCAGCGTCTCATTAGGTCCTGGCACTCTATTAGGATGTTTGGAAACGTATTACAGTCAGCAATGCATCCATTAAATATCAACTTTGCATGTGTTTCTAATGTAGATGTGCGTCTTACGTCTGGAAAACTGCTGTGGGATGTACGGCTCACAGCCGATGATGTCTGCACGTGTGCAGAAGGGGTGCTCGCCACACAGCATGTCATACAGCAGCACCCCTATCTGCCACACACAGGAGGGCATGGCCTCGTACTCCCCCACCAGGTACCACTCGGGCGGCGTGTACTGCATTGTGCCTGCACCCACACAAGCGCCACAACAAACCTGTCAGCAGCTGGACGACCCCACCAGGCCACACGCATGTTGAGTGCCATCATTAGGCATTTAATGTTGTCATTTATTTCATGACTAATGCTCTCATGTTCTCCATTTTGTACATGTCAAAAACCTTTCAGTTTATCATATTGATAGAGACATACAGAATCTGAAGATCTGAAGATGAACATTTTAATAAAAAATACTGTATATATATACTATTTCCTGTATATGTTAGATAATGACATTTAAATTACATTTACATTTACATGTATTCATTTAGCATATACTGCTCACAATTTAAATAGTGTTGTGTCTGTGTGGAAATGTGATACGTATTCATACCATAGAACTCAGTGCATGGTTCATTCTGGAGAATGCATCCACAGCCATAGTCAAGTATGCGCACACACAGGCTATCATTGCCCATGAGCACCAGAATGTTCTCAGGCTTTATGTCACGATGGAGAACTCCTTTAGAGTGAACCTTATTCATGGCCTCAACCAGCAGTTTCAGAATTAACTGTTTTGGACAAACCAGACAGGTAAGACAGTTATAGATGTTGATATGAAGCTACTCTACTTTGACCCATACAGGTAAGACAGTTGGAGATGTTGATATGAAGCTACTCTACTTTGACCCATACAGGTAAGACAGTTAGAGATGTTGATATGAAGCTACTCTACTTTGACCCATACAGGTAAGACCGTTAGAGATGTTGATATGAAGCTACTCTACTTTGACCCATACAGGTAAGACAGTTAGAGATGTTGATATGAAGCTACTCTACTTTGACCCAGACTTTAAGGCAGTACATTTCAGAGTCCATAACACATTTTCATGTGTATGCACCTTAGCCTCTTCCTCTGGGAGTCTCCCGCCTCTCTCCTGGATGTAGTCAAACAGATCCAGGCAGGGAAGTGGCCTCTCCATCACCAACACGAGCTCGTCCCCCAGCTCGTACCAGTCCAGCAGCTGAACACTAACGCCGCTGCTGTCCAGCCCCCTCTCTCCCTCACCAGCTCCCACCATCAGCAGGAGCACCACCTCCAGAGGGAACTGATGAAGCTGCCCATCCAGAACCTTTTACCCAACACACATGCACACACACACACACACACACACACACACACAAGGCAAAACATAACAGTAAGGAATGCAATAAAAAAATATTTTTTGCAGCAGTAATGCTTTTGCATTAGTGGCATAAATGATTAAAAGTGTGTGAGTGATCATATTTCATAGGTGTGCATGAGTGTGAACTGGTCATCACTGAAATCACTCACCACTGATGTCCGAATCACCTTTGACTGCGGCACATGTTTGATGGCCACCTGAACAGAATAGAAACTTCTGAGTGTGTTGTTGCACATACTGTTTTATCTTGCTGCCTTTGTGTGTGTGTGTTTGTATGTGAGTGAGAGAGAGAGGAAGAGCAATGCATACTTACGGCCAGTGAGTCTTCTACTCTGTGTCCAGCATAAACAGTACCATATCCACCCTGACTCAGGCAAAGCGTCTGTTTGTATTTCCCTTCAAATGCATCTGAGAACATAAACACACATACAGACACACAATGTTGAAATCCCAGGAGCCAATCACAACCGCTTATCCAACATTAGGTGGGCTTTAGTCAGACAGAGGAGAATGATTGGCACCATTTTTTTACACACATTACTGGTTCCACACCCAATGGCTGCACTGATGATGTCACTATAAAATAACATGGATGTATATGTTCTTTGAAATTGGGTAAACAACTGCATTTAAAAGTGTTGTTCACAAAAAAAGATGGATTTGCTACTTCTGAAAGGGTTCGGCAAGAGTTTAATGTACTAACTTAAATTAAATTAAATTAAATTAAAAGTTAACTAGTCCAGAGTCCAGACCAGCTCTGAATAGAGAATTGGTTTGTTGTCAGCCAGGCTGCAGTCTGCCCAAGCATATCCAAAATGGTTAAACTGTGTAGCCCATTGGTTCTCAAAGTGGGGTCCGCAGCACATTGTCAGGGGGTCCCTGACAAAGTTTGCTACAAAATATGAAATTGTCTTATATGGCGAAAAATGCTACAGTATCAGTATTTGCCCAATTGATCTGCTGATACGTTGCATCAGTACGTCAACACTATTAATTAACTGCCAACAAAATGAAAGTTATGTGAAGCAAACACTATGTGTTCAACACAATGGGCCTACATTTGACAAAGAAACAACAATCTTTTAAAAAAAATCCTACATGCTGTCAAAGTTTGCTAACATGACTATTGTGGTATTAGCACTCTATGTTTATAAAATACATATAACATAAGCATCTAACAGAAAAAAAGGCTATACAGCTACACGTACATGATTAACTTGTTTTATGTGTTGCGATTATGAGGGGTCCTTGGAGAATTTTCCACTCCATGAGGGGTCCCCGGCCCACAAAAGTTTGAGAACCCCTGGTGTAGCCTACCTAAACAAGTGAGGAATATCAATAGCTCTAAATAGAAAGAGCCAAATTAATACCATCACCAATACCGTCTCAAGACTCAAGAGATTTCCTCTTATTAGCTAATTATTGCCAATGCCATTAATGCAGTATGGAGTGCTTGAAATGTGTGAGTGCATAGGGCCTTGATTTCCTTGTGCCTGAAACTAGTTAGCACCAGATCTGGCTGACCTGAGAGAAAGATTGTAACAAGAGACGAAGAAGACAAAGACCTTCATTCATTGCAACACCCTCAAAGACAAATAGAAGCATCTGGAAGACCTCTGAGGAGAAACAATGGAGGAGAATCATAATAGGAAGTAAAGTAGCCTACACCACTATCACAGTGAGGGATGGAAGGATTGGGATGGAATAGTCCCCTCCTCATGACCCATGCAGAACTGGCCATCACAATAAAAAGCAGGAAATGCTCCAAGGGGTGCCTGCTGCGGTCAACATGTTAAGTCGGAAGTGATGAGCTAAACTCAAAGGCCATTACTTACAGCCAGGGCCTTTGAGTTTAGCTCATGACTTCTGCCTTAACTGACCCAATCTGAGTTCCTTTGGGAGTCCTGCAGAGCATATGGGAGAAGTTGAGACTGGTTTACAGTATGACCACCAATACAGGCCTCAAATTGAATCATGGTGTAGTTGACAAACAGAAGACATTTTTCATCAAAAGCTACATGAGAGCCCACAGGGAATTCGCCAGAAAATATACTAAGGTCTGTGGTCTGTAAAGATGTGGTCAGATAAAATATTATGGTGACAGGACAGCGCCATTGGGGAATGTTTCTTCCAACAAGGACTGGAGCTATGTCCAGGATAGATGGATGTAGAAACTGGAGCAGTCCTGAGTGAAAACCTTTTGTGTAGTATCTCAGGGGTGAGGGTGAAGGTGTGCACATTTTGTAGAACTATTATCAAGAGGTCTTGAGGTTGCCATTGTTGCCAAACATAGTTTAGCAAAATACGTGCAGGGTCCGAATACCTATATAATTGGGATATTATCTTTTTTAACGAAACAATGAATGTATTGTCATTGTGGAGTATGTTTACAGATTCTTGGAAAAACAAATAAAGGAGTTGAAAACTGAAAAGGGTCTGAAACATTTGCAGTCACTGTAAACACTCAATCAGATTCACTATTTTGTATTACTGTTAACATATATCCTAAAGGACTGCATAATTTTACAGTGGTGTACAACACATGAGACTGTGTTGGTTTAACTGTGTGAGTATCTGTATTAGGTGTGTCACTTCTAGTGAAGCGGAGCCGTTCTCCTGACCTCTCTGAGCGCTGTTGAGTCTGACGAGTGTGCTAGGACTAGTCTCCTTCAGGGTTTGCAGGTCATACTGGCTACTGCTGTTGGTCTTGACACTGCTGCCACTGGTATGCTCTGATTCACTTGAGCTGCCCACTGCTCCATGTAGGGCTCCATCCAAGAGTCCATCCACACTCCTGTCCTCCTCCTCCTCCTCCTCCTCCTCATCCTCCTCCTCCTCCTCCGCTCTCTTGGACCTGCATCTTTTCCATCTAGATTCACCACTGCTGCTTTTCTTCCTGTGCTCTCTCTTCCTCCTCCGCTCTTCCCTCGCACTTATAGCAGGAGACTTCTGGCATGGTTGGCATGGCAACTTATGTGGCATGTGAGCACCTGGGCAAGATTGTGAGAGTTCACAATGAGTTTGTTGACATTATTATGGATTTATGTATCAAAGTATCACATAGAACCCTGACACCTTTTTGTGGATATTGGTATCCTCCACTTTTCACTGGCTTTTGGACCCCTTCTCCTGACAAGACTGTCCACATAGGCCTACTACACATTTGTTTAGTAAAAACTTACTTACTCAGACTTGCTTCTGAGAATTAATAATAAATAAATCAAATTGACTTTTTCTAATCGGTTCCTGAGTGGTCTGTTTTAACTTGATGGCAAGAGCTATCAGACGCTGTTAAAATATTATGTACTTGGCCTAGCGGAAAACAACTTCACAACTACTTCACAATCTTTCACACATGTTCAGTACTCACTTAGCTTCTTCACATGTCCAGATGGTATAGGGTGGATAGATTTACAGTACATGGCATTGGCTTAAAATATTGGGACCATAGTTTTACTAATGATCCTCTCTTAAATGCAATGATGATTTGATTGGCAAGCTCATGCTTTTTAGAACACCAGTTAGTCACTATGAGATGTTATGGCATCATAAGAGACGTTTATGACATCACTCAGAGTAGGCTACCAGTTTTCACGCTTACTTCAAGGCTGCATTGCATTGTGATAATGAATAGAAAACTAAAGACATACTTTAGAAAATAAAAAAATAACAATATCCCAACTACTATGGCTTATCAAAAAAGATTAAATTGTAAAATACAGAAACTAACAAAGGACAAACAATCAGGAATTCAGGATACATTAAGTATCCTGAATTCTTGATTGTTGAACTATTAAGGATCCTAAACAATCTTTCCCTTATTACAGAGGTCAAGGAATGAAGACTTGATGTGCCACTTTGGTTCTGAGTCAATTAAGCCTCTCCATAGGCTACAACCTTGAGAAATGAAAATGTTCAAAAGCTTATATTTACATATATTATTTTAGGCAGAGCCGGACAGTAACGGAGTACATTTACTTGAGTACAATTCTGAAGGGATCTGTACTTTACTCGTACTACTTTACTTTCTATCCATAACCGTGAGTACCCATTACTTCTTCTTCTAAAAAAAAATCAATTTGTTGTTTCCCTCTCAAACGTGATTCGATTGTGCAGGCACCACTGATTGGCCTATTAGCAATCACCTTCAGCTTTCCGCCAAAGTCAACTCCATGGTCAGATTTAGATAAGAGACGAAACCATGGACGAAACAATGGATGAAGACGCAGCAGGTCCATCCCGGGAATGTGCCAACCTGTGGCCCCACCTCGCCAGACTATTTCAATTTTCTGAACAAGTTAATGATAGTTTTCGCTTCAAGTGTTTCAATTACAAAATAGTATTTTGTATTTCTGTACTCTTGATACTCAAGTACTTTTAAAAACAAGTACTTCAGTACTTTTACTTAAGTAGACATCTGATTGTTGTACTTTTACATGTACTTGAGTAAAATTTAGCAAAGGGTATCTGTACTTTCACTCAAGTAATGAAGCTGCGTACTCTGTCCGCCTCTGATTTTAGGTGACTGTCTTTTGTAACCATACCACTATTTCATAATTTTAGACTCAGTATTGATAATGTCAATGTAGGCATTACAGTAAGAAGTTACTGTAAATTGACCATAAAATCTGATAGAACTTTACAACTCATACACTGAGTGCATATAAATGTAAAAACATTAAAATAAAAATAATTTAAAACGTTAGTAGGGAAAGCCTCTGCAGTCATAGGGACTACAGCAAAACTATAGTCTCTTTTTTATATAAATCTGGATAGGTAATTTGGGAAGTATTTCTGTGGAACATGGACAGAGCAGGTATTGGGGACATTTGCTGAAATGCTTTGAATGTTAAAAGTCAAGACCTTAAATTAATTCTAAAAAAGTAATGTGTTTTTTTGGATTCAGGGATGTAAAAGAGGCATTGCAGAACTTTCTCTGAGTCTCTCAAAGATAAAATGGTTCATCACCTGGCAATATTTCTCTGATGACTACAGCAATTCTGGTTAGTAGTAGGACAGCAAGGTTGAAGTTGAGCCAGATTTAGCAACCGATTTAACATTTAAAAAATTGCAGTTGGAAGAATGTGTAAATTCATACAGCAAAGGTAAGTACATTGTTTCCTCACTGCTGATGCGGTTTATCATCAGTTTGTAAAGGTTAAGTGATTTAGGAAGTAACGTTAGGAATCCCTGATCAATGTGATGCTGTTTAGGCTGGGACAATTATTTCAAAGTTAACGCAAAGTCTTCAATCCATTATTATACAGGGTTGGAAACATTTCCAAATTGTAAGTACCCAGACTCTCTTCACAAAGTGAAACGAAGGAGTGAGTCTGGTGAAACCAGGCTACTGCATGGTAACATTGTCAGGATTAGTCAAATATCCTTCTGTTTTAGTTGTTGGTTTAGTTGCAAGAAATTGTGACATCACTTTTCTTTTACCAGCAAGACAGTCCACAAGTCTTGAATTTCCAATAAAGTATCTATCTATCTATCTATCTATCTATCTATCTATCTATCTATCTATCTATCTATCCATCTATCTATCTATCTATCTAAGCCTGGTCAAGCAATTAATTCACTAGAGGACAAGGATAAGTCTTCATCAGCACAACAGAAGAGGGACATGTGAGTAAGCCATATGGCCAAACGGTAGATAGAGGGAGTGGCTCTCAATAATAGATTGCTGAGGCACGCCACATGTGATATTATTACAGTTTTTCTCAGTCGCTTTGGTGCTTTTCTCAGATCAGAATGAAAATTCTCAAAACTATTAGTTCAGCCTCCACAACATTGTCATTTGTGCACATCATAGTAGCAATTTCTCCTTCCTCTGAACAAATTGCAAATGCTTTTGAACATGTATCAGTTACTTTGTCATGTCAGTCAAAATGAACTATACTTATGGATGCTGAATAGTCGTTCCCAATAAAACTAATAGTCTTCATTTCATTGCTTGAGTCATTACATACAAAATTGGTGAACTAGTTATCAAATTCTGTCACAATGCTGTAGAATTGCAAAGAGCATATACAGTAAAACTGTGAAACGTACATATTTGTGTCTTGTACTCACTTACTCCCCTAAGCAATTTGTATAAGTATAAGTATAAGTATACTCTTTTGATCCCGTGAGGGAAATTTGGTCTCTGCATTTATCCCAATCCGTGAATTAGTGAAACACACACAGCATACAGTGTACACACAGTGAGGTGAAGCACACACTACTGTAATCCCGGCGCAGTGAGCTGCCTGCATCAACAGCGGCGCTCGGGGAGCAGTGAGGGGTTAGGTGCCTTGCTCAAGGGCACTTCAGCCGTGCCTACTGGTCGGGGTTCGAACCGGCAACCCTCCGGTTACAGGTCCGAAGTGCTAACCAGTAGGCCACGGCTGCCCCCCTTAACTTGTAACTTTGTAACTTTACTGTGCTGTCTTGAGCATTTTCAGGTAGTGTCACCGAGTTCTGACCTTTTTTTGCATGGGAAAACACTGAGAGCATTAACTGTCGTAATGAAAACATGACAAAGCCATTTGACTATCTTGTTCATAAACGATGGTGTCAAGACTTCTCATTTTGATGACACTGGCAGTTTCATTGACACAAATACTTGCTTTTGAGGTATGGACTATCCATTTTGAGCAAGTGATGTGCTTTTGCAGGTTATCCACTAGGTTTTGCAGTTTGCACTAATTGTTTTGAGAAATGCACTAACTGCTGTGCAAATGTGGTGTGAGAAAAGCACTGAAGCGACTGAGAAAAACTGTAATGCAGAGCACATATTTATGACCGCAGCTATATAGGGATTGTCAAACTTTTTTTTTTTTCTGTCAACTACTTTCTGAATTTTTGGTCAACGATTACCTAATTCCTAAACCTCAACCTCACATCAACCTGGACCATAACCACTCATTTGTGATTTGCACCCCCTCCCCCCAAGGATAAAAAATGAAAATGCAATATTATACTGCTTTAATTGCTCCTATCTTCAATTGAGAGGTTCTGAACTGCACCAAATTTCATGTGTATGATTAACCTGACATATGGGGGTATGTCAAGTTTTGTGGAATTTCATCCATGGGGGGGTATAAAATACCGTTTTTCTCAGTCGCTTTGGTGCTTTTCTCACATCACTATTAACATTTGCACAGCAGTTAGTGCAATTCTCAAAACAATTAGTGCAAACTGCAAAACCTAGTGGATGACCTGCAAAAGCACGTCACTTGCTCAAAATGGATAGTCCATTCCTCAAAAGCAGGTATTCATGTCAATGAAACTGTCAGTGTCATCAAAATGAGAAGTCTTGACACCATCGTTTATGAACAAGATAGTCAAATGGCTTTGTCATGTTTTCATTATGACAGTTCTCTCAGTGTTTTCCAATACAAAAAAAGGTCAGAACTCGGTGACACTACCTGAACATGCTCAAGACAGCACTATACAGTACTTATACAGCCATTTGAAAACTACAGTAAAGTTACACATTGCTGTAAGTTAGGTGAGTAAGTGAGTACAAGACACTGAATACGTACATTTTTACTGTATGCTCTTTGCTCTTTGTTCTACAGCATTGTGACAGAATTTGATAACTAGTTCAACAATTTTGTATGTAATGACTCAAGCAATGAAATGAAGACTATTCGTTTTATTGGGAACGACTATTCAGCATTCATAAGTATAGTTCGTTTTGACTGACATGACATAAGCAAATGATATTGTTAAAAAACAGCAGAGAATTGTATGAAAGCAACTGATACATGTCCAAAAGTACTTGCAATTTGTTCAGAGGAAGGAGAAATTGCTACTATGATGTGCACAAATGACTAAATGTTGTGGAGGTTGAACTAATAGTTATGAGAATTTTAATTCTGATCTGAAAAAAGCACCAAAGCGACTGAGAAAAACTTTAAATTAATTTATGTGTACATTTAGTGACTGTACACCTATCAGCCTGTAGATGGTAGTGTTGAGCAAAGGGTTGCTGGTAGAGGATGATACGGAGAGGATGCACGTATACACACACACACGCACATATGCACACACACTCGCATTCACACGCACAGACACACACGCATGCACATACACAGAAAAAACACATGCAATGACACACAAACACACACACACACACACACACAAACACACACACACACACACACACACACACACACACACACACACACACAGGCACGCACACACTCACACGCATGCACACACGTAAGCACGCACACATACACACAGACACACACAGGCACGCACATACAAGTGCACATACTATAGGTATCGGCAATAGGCTGCATTTCCAGTATTGACGTTACATAGTTTGTCCACCAGATGGCGCAGCATCTTGCTGCAAGACACACACGCTTGATTGGGTTCCACTTCACCTCCAGTTTTGTGGCTTGTGTAGTCATGGTAGGATGATTTTCATGTGAAATGTAATTCCCATTTCTTCTTTATGTAAATAAACCTAAGAATGTTTATCGCACATGCTTGTTTTTTTACTGCAGGTATGTTAATCTTACACCAGCGTAATGTTATATCCATAGGTAAAATAATGTTAATGTTAGCATTGGTTGAGTGATGGAGGCTAGTTTGATTGTTGGTATATTTGTGAAACAATGTGGTTACAGCCTACTAAGCAAATTGATAACAGTACTGTAATTGTCTCTTTAGACTGTCATCCCATTGTTTTCTGACCATACTGACAGGAGATAAATTAGTTAGCCACAATACTAAGGTCTCTAATTTGATGATTTTCTGATGGAAGATATACAGCAGGGCATGAATACCTGTCTATGATGCATCCTAAACACCGGGCTAGGAAATTTCTTCTTGCTAAATTGTTTTTTCTGCTGTTGACTCGCTCACAGTCCTTGGTGGCCGTCAGTGCTTTTCAAAATGTTGCATTAAGACCACAAAAAGTCTACAGGAAATAAATGTGAGCATCTGAACTAACGTTCATTCCCAAACACCCACTAGACTACCCTAGTTTCAATCTTCAATTTCTTGCATTTCAACAAGGTGTTTCAAGTAAGGAAGAGCATGGTTAAAAGTAAAGTAAGGCTAAAAGTAAAGTAAAGTAACTATACTTGTAAAATGTTTTGCTTGCATAAAGGGAGAGTCATTAAGTGTATAAACTGCTCACAAAGAAAGTTTGTGGCAATGTGGTTATCACAGAACCAAGACCTCTTTTATTCTTGCTATTCCTTCTATTCCATACCTTATTTTATTTCTTAAAAAGTAAATTACTGTATATGAAGAGCTAGATAGTTAGGCCTATTCAAATACATAATGCCCCACCTTGATTAGAACCACGTTATGGAAGAACATTTTTACATTGTGTTTGTTAAAAATGACTATCGGCAGATATATCAGTTATCAGTTTTTGAAAAACTCAAATATCGAAATCAGTATCGGCCTTCAAAATCCCATTTCGGTCAGGCTCTCACACACAGGTACACACGCACAGACACACACGCATGCACACACACACACATCCACACAACCAGACGCACGCAGACACACACACAGGCACGCACACATTCACACACACACACACACACACACACACACACACACACACACACACACAGGCACGCACATATAACACAAAAGTTGCACGAGTAGGGGGTGGAGTAGGAGATGGAGACAAATTGACAAGCGTGATTTATTTTCGTGGAGAGGATGTACAGCACTGTGCAGCGCTCATATTTTGTACGGCTATGCGGTACATCTAGTCTAATAAGAAATTATCTAAATCCAAGCAGTCCATTAAAAAGGGAAATACTAGTTTTAAGATACTTCCACACTGCCCAGACAGAGCCCATTCCAGTCAATGCCCCATCCAGAATGTTCCGAAAACCAACTTCCAGCTTCCAGCACCACACTGCCATTATCAGCCTTATCAAAAAGAATGACTTGGACATGTCAAACTCAAACAACTCAATCCCATACGCCGACTGTGCACACTGACCCAGTTGATGTTGGGGCAGTGTGTAAGCACCTTAGGATGAAATAGGCCTAAATGTGACTTTTAGCATAAAACAATGTCATAAATATCACTCAGAGCTGTTAAAAGAGTTGCCTGACACCAATTTCGATTTCAACATAGAGATGTTAATGTTTCACATGCAAACGTGCAATGCATCTCAGTGCATAGGGTACCACAGTTGCAGGCAACGTTGGTAAGACTAGGTGCCTTGGGAAGCTCAAATATAAGCTTGAGAGAAAAGTTGTGTCCATTTGGAGGCGTTATAATTGCATCATGACCTTATTATAACCTACTACTTGTGTGTCAGACTGTGCATAATCTCGGGGGGCCGGGAAAAGTGTTTCCTGTAGTTCCTACGGTGATTGGGGCGTTCAGTTCCGGAGCGGCAGCAGCGACATCTGGAAGGGAGGAGAATTGGAAAGAAAGGCAGAAGAAAAGCAGAGAGGGAGAGTGAAGGGGCGCTGACACAGGAGGTAAGTAAGGCGGCGAGAAAATAACATTTAGTCTAGAACCTAACAAAACTGCATGCTGTAATCATGTAGGCCTTTAGTTGTAAGTGTCTTGTTGCTGTCTTTGGAGTCAGCTGCATTACTCTAACGAGGATAGCACCCGTGTTGGCTCTCCTCGGTGGGCGACGCATTGTGCTCTGGCTTTGCGTCGCGGAGTTGGGGGAGGTTGGAAGTAGAGGGGAGGTCTGGACGGCAGATGATTTCTACAGTATCAGTTGATCAGAATAAAACATAGTTTTATTTTCTCTTTGGTGATATCCTGAGAATTATATTCTGCATGCGTCCTAGACTCAGTCACTGTCCAGTTTGTCCTATTGATGAGACAGTGGGACTACTGCAGTTTCAGTGTAGCTTAGCCTTCACAGTGCATTGCCGTCACCAGGGGTCCATGCCTGCTGTTTGTGTCTTGTCTATGTTAACTCCTTGAGTATTTATTTCGAGTTGATACCAGACCGACACATTGGCACTGGAGGAGAAAAAACAAACGAAGTTAGTCATTTTGTGTTATTGCGCTGGTGGTGGTCTGATCAAGGCGATTGGGAATATTTGTGACGATTATGATCCTCTGCAAATGTAAGTTTCTGATTTTATACCCCCATTTACACAGCATTCCATGAACCCCTCCGTCAGGGGAGCAGGACTGCGAAAGATGGGAGGCAGTCTCTGAAGCAGAGCCTAGTTGCGCGTTTCTTATTAGGTTGTTACCATCATTTACATCAACCATTTAATGATATTGTCACCCTCACATGGCATTTGATGTACATCTGTTTTTGCTGTGATATTTTGCGGCAAGAGAAGACCGCATTGGTCAGCCTGACCGCTTCTGTCGCCGAGTCTGCGGCAGTAATGTGGGCCATGGCGAGGCGAGTGGACATAGATCCATTTTCAGTCCGGGACGTCGTCCTAAGGCGTCACTGGCGTCTGAATCAAGCCAGCGCTCTTTGAAACCTAACAGTGTGCATATGACTTTCCTAATACAAGTGCCAGAAGTCCAAATCGCTGTTCAAATATCTCCGTGATTTAAGCCTATGATTTTAACCTAACCCGACTATTTGTTTGAAATGCCTGGCAGTTATTGGAGTAGGCCTACTCCACTATTCAGCAGCTTTATTGTTGCCAGATTTAGCTGTGATGTTAGAGCCAGCTGAGGTAACAGCTTTGCACCATTCGAACTCAGGTGTTTACATGAAGCAGGATACATGTTTTGTTTTGTTTTTTCGTGCTCTTTCCTTTTCTATCTCACTGTCAACGTGCTAAAGAATTGCCATTGGTTTGGCATAGTATTCCAGCTGAGAAATCCCCTAGTTAAACTCAGTCTCGGCTGTCACGTTACAACATGCGAGTGCACAGGAAAGATGAAGGCATAGGCCTACGAATTTGTATTACATATGGAGGAGTGGACGTTATTGTTTGTGTGTGTAACATGCAATGTCTTGGTGAATGGAGCGTAAAAGTAAAAATAGCTGGTCAGCCAGTAAAAAGTTAGGAATTGAGAGTTAACGTTAATGTTGGTCAGAGGTGAATTTTATGTGTGTTAAGTGTTACATTCCTAATGCCTTTAACGTTTTGGCATAGTGGAGACATTATTGTTTACTTGTAGACCTGGCCTACCATGCCTGTGGGTTTGTTGCACAGTTTAGAGGGTTCTAAAATGTGTTCTCTGCAAAGGAAATCTTTATGATGTCATGTAAATGCCTCCACTCCAGACTCCAGAAAGCCTGACTTCCTGGAATTGTGAATGAGTTAGATTTTTAAATGTTTGCTATATTTATGTTTATGTTAATTTAGAAGATGTTTGTGTCCAAAGTGATTTACAACAGTAACAATTAGCACTGAATTTGCATTAACAGTTAAAAGGAAAGTATATAATATAGTATAATAATAATAGACTAATAATAATAACAATACTATTGGTAGTAGCAAATCTTCATACAATAGGCGTATACATTTACATAAACCATGACTCTGTAATTAATTAATTAATTAATTAATTGATTGATTAATTAATTAGATGCAAAAAAGATGCTTCCTGAAAATCCCACAGCTGTTGGGTTACTGTCTCTACTGTCAGTTGTTGTTGTTGCTAGTATCTCTCTAGTATCTATCTAGTCTTCAGAATAGATAGACACACACACACACACACACACACACAGGAGGTAAGATGGGTTTGACAAGAGCCAGTAACATTGGTTATGTGGCGTTGGGCAGGTGTTAGGCAGGCCTGCGCAAAGAAAGTAAAGTAGGGTTTACAAATGCTAAGTCCAATAAAAAATGAGTGAATAGCAAATTTAGCAGGCTTCCATTGGAGTAGCGTCATCAATAATGATCAGTGGTAGAGGGTAGAGCTGCGGGTTATTGTGCCAGGCTCTCTCTCTCTCTCTCTCTCTCTCTCTCTCTCTCTCTCTCTCTCTCTCTCTCTCACACACACACACACACACACACACACACACACACACATACACACACTGCTGACAGAGGAAAAAATGAGTCAGCCTTTGGGGAAAAACACTGCAGAGGAGCGCAGCAAACTTTGGAGTGTAGTGAGAGTGGGTACATATGTGCAAGGGGGTTGGGGTTGGATCTTTGTGTAGGACATGTGTGGTGATGGTGTTGGTGTGTGTGTGTGTGTTTGTATGTGAGTGTGTGTTTGTGTGTGTGTTTGTGAATGTATGTGACTGGAAGGTGTGTTGTGGAGGTGTCTGAGAGACTGCCCTCCGTTTGAGCTGTTTGGTGAGTATGCTCAGTGAACTGGGTCGGTGTTGGATGGCTTATTGCTTTGATGGAAAATTATTGAAATTATTGCTGGATCTCTACTGTCGTGGTAGCACATATACAACGTGGAACGCAGTCTCGTCATGCCATATTGTCTCACAGTATGCAGCTGTTTGTGTGGGTTAGTGTGTGTGTGTTTATGTAGGTCCACAAGATCTATCCTGAGTAATAGAATGGAAAGGCATTCTGCAGGGTGTTGAGACTCTGCCTGAGGCTGCTCCTCTCAGTCTCTCTGAAGCTTCATGAAGTTGACCCATACTGATGGAGGAGGAGGGGTTGGGGGTCGGCAGTGCTGTTCAAGTGATTGAGATGACCAGAACAGATTGTCAGCATACCATCTTAGTGATGCTCCTCTAACTTATAGCTGTCTGGGCTTCAAGCATCACAGTGGGGTTCTTTTAACTTAAAATAACAGCTTTAAACTTATGCTGATGATACACTAATTTATGTGAAGAATGAAGTATCTGACATTGCCAATGCATGCCTGGAACGCATGATATCGCGCTATGTAACATGGTTGGATCATGACTCTTTTAGTCAGTTTTTGAAGTGGGTACTGTCTTGAATATTGAATATTGACGCCAAGAATTGATATAAATTCTTCCATCGTTCTACCTTTAAGTATAACTGAGTAATCTCTTACAGAAATGCTATTTTTCTGGATGATGAATACTTTAAGGTTGTCAGTCTGACAAGGCCTTTGAGAGTTATGTCTATTTCAAGATAATAGTGATAAGAGAGTGTCCTTCCCTTGTCCACAGCCTGCCTGACCTTAGAATGCTTTAGTTAAGAACTTTGTCAGAGAAGATGCTTTTTGACTCTTTGATGTTCCTGATCATACTGATGACATCATCCCAGACACCTCAGAAAGGGCTTATGGCTCTGGTGAGTCACATTCTTCAGAGCTGGGAGAGTATTGGGTGGCCTGGTGGCTGGGAGAGTATTCTGTGCCCTGTCCTCAATGTATGCAGTGGTTTGATAGGACATTGAAAAGCCTCAGCTCTGACTCTTAATCCAGGATGTTTATTAGTCTACGTGTTACATGTTTCTAAGCCTTGAGGATGTAGATGCATGGATATGGCTAGTATTTACCTTGGCGTAGAGCTAGGTTTTCCATTGCAAAAACTCATCCCGCCCAGTATGCATTCCTCTATAAGGCTGGGAGCTTGAAAGTAAATGTTGATGCCTTTATGTTGGTGTGAGTTTAAACAAACATACCTCTGTATGAGGAGGTTGTGGATATTGTAGCAACAATGCCTTCAGAAAGTCACAAGGTAAAAGATAGAGTTACCACACGGCCCAACGAGATACACACAGATTCTAAATATGACACCAGACGCCCCAAGGTAACCACACACTTACACAGAAACACCTACTGCACGCTTATAAGCACACACACTAACTCACAAACCCACAGAGCACTACTATTTAAAATCATAGTCAAATAGTGCCTTAAAATTGTGTCTTGATATTTCTGCTCTTGAAGCCTGTATGTGTCTCCTTTTCCCATCAGATATCCCTTTGGTTGGCGCTGTTACGTCTGTCCTCCTTGGGACTATATCATTTTTATGTGTCTCAGCTGTGTGTCCTTCTGTGTATGTGAGGCAGTCTAGCACCCTGTGGTGTGTTCTGGTACAATAGCAGTATTGTGTGTATGTGTGTGTGTGTGTGTGTGTGTGTGTGTGTGTGTGTGTGTGTGTGTGTGTGTGTGTGTGTGTGTGTGTGTGTGCGTTCTGGATTGGATTGGACTGGAAGCCAGGCTGAATTGTTGTTGAAAGTGTGTGTGTGTGTGTGTGTGTGTTTGGGTAGAGTGTGTGTGTGGTGTGTGTGACTGCATTGTTGTTCTAGGAGGCAGACAGCCATGAGGCCTGTTTGCATTAGGAAAGGAAGACTGAGGCCCTTTTCATTCGGAGACACTATGTGTGTGTATATATGTGTGTGTGTGTGTGTGTGTGTGTGTGTGTGTGTGTGTGTGCGTGTGTGTGTGTGTGTGTGTGTGTGTGTGTGTGTATCCTTTTTCTTTCACCCTGTTTGTGTGAAGACTTGGAAGCAACCCACCCAGCATCTAAAAATGAAGTGAGTTTGTCCTGTCAGGGTGTGTTTGTCTGCTCCACGTCTCTTTCCTCCTCTCCTCCTCTCTCCACGTCTCCTCTCCTCTCTCCTGTTGTCCTCCTTCTCCTCTCCTCCTCTCTCCACGTCTCTCCTCCTCTCTCCACGTCTCCTCTCCTCTCTCCTGTTGTCCTCCTTCTCCTCTCCTCCTCTCTCCACGTCTCCTCTCCTCTCTCCTGTTGTCCTCCTTCTCCTCTCCTCCTCTCTCCACGTCTCTTCTCCTCTCTCATGTGTCCTCCTTCTCCTCCTCTCCTCTCTCCACGTCTCCTCTCCTCTCTACTGTTGTCCTCCTTCTCCTCTCCTCCTCTCTCCACGTCTCCTCTCCTCTCTCCTGTTGTCCTCCTCCTCTCCTCCTCTCCTCTCTCCATATCTCATCTCCTCTCTCCTGTTGTCCTCCTCCTCTCCTCCTCTCTCCACGTCTCCTCTCCTCCTCTTCTCTCCTCTCTCCTCCTCTCCTCTTCTCCTTTCCTCTCGTCTCCTCCTCTGCTTCTCCTCTGTCTGTTCCTCGGTAAACTGTGTCAGTCTGATCTTGGGTCTGTCTGGGGTGTGTGTGTGTGGTTTGCGCTGGTATTGTTTTGGTGAGTGATATACACACAGGTCATACTTATGTGCATGTTTGTGTTGATAAGAGCTCTGAGTTGGTCAGCACTTTCCACCTGGTTCTGTTGTTCTGGGCTGTGGAAGCTGCATCTCATTTTCCACAGCTGTCATGTCTCTGGTGTAATGTGTGTGTGTGTGTGTGTGTGTGTGTGTGTGTGTGTGTGTGTGTGTGTGTGTGTCTGTGTCTGTGTGTGTGTGTGTGTGTGTGTGTGTGTGTGTGTGTGTGTGTGTGTGTGTGTGTGTGTGTGACAGCATGACATTGACATCACTGGCTAATTTGAGATGCACTGCATGTCAGACCCTCAATTTGTACAAGTCAGACAGTTTCACTAAATGAATGAATGAATGTGTGTGTGTGTGTGTATGTGTGTTTGGGGGCTAGAGGGGTTTGGGTTTTGACTGGTTGTCAGACCTGTCTTTTGATTGCTTGTACACCAGACAGTGATGGTGGTTTGCTCTCTGAAAGGCATGGCTCAGTCCAGTATTTGTGAGCTCCAATATAAAAATAGGACTTGGCCCTAGTGACATTTTTAGCCACATAATTTTCATATCCCGCCGGTGGGACAGTTACCCCCCTTCCCCAGTGCACAAGACCTGGTGCTAGGGCTCAGTTGTGTTTCTAAGGGATATCAAGTGACCCAGAGGGCTGAAATGTGGTCAGTTCAGAGATGCTTGTAATCTGG
>NC_063189.1:22916189-22926189 GCF_017589495.1 Alosa alosa | reverse complement strand
ACACACCTACATGACTTTTAGCACTTTTACATCCCTCTCCCTATGCTACAGACCTTTTATTTATTTTCTTATTTCATCACACGTCAAAACACACACACACACACACGCACACACACACACACACACACACACACACACACACACACACACACATATCTGACTTTTGCACATCTCCATAGAACTTTTTATTTATTATTTTTGATTTCACCTCCATCTATCTACCCATGTCCTTGATTGCCTAGCCTTCTGCCCCCCCACCCCCATCCCCAACACACACACAAAAAACACACACACTTACATCATCACTGTCATCACCTCACATACATACAGCACACTGCTTGCTACAGTAAGCCTCCTCTACATACTTGCTGCACACTGCCCCCCCCCCCACATACACAGCACATTGTCTTCAGGATCTTCTCCAACACACATCCTCTACATACTTACAGCACACTGCCCCCACCTACCCACACACACACACTACACACACACACACACACAGTCACTGGTCCACTCCTCCCTCCACACACACACATCTTCACTGTCATCACTCACATACATCATACATACAGTACTCTGCTTGCAATAGTAAGTCCCTTCACCATACTTGCAGTACACCCCCCCTCTCCCCTACATACACAGCACATTATTTCATCAGGAAGCTTCTCCAACACACATCCCCAACATACTTACAGCACACTGCCTCCCCCCAATACACAGCACATTGTCTCACGAGGAAGCTTCTCCCAACACACATATTGCACACTGCCCTCTCCCCACATACACAGCACACTATCCCATCTCCCCTGTCAACCCCCATAAATGCACAAATAGGCTGACACCAGACATAATTTCACTGCTTCTTACTTCCAGTAACTATATGCATGTGACAATAAACTTCCTTGTATCCTTGTATCCTTGTAGGTAGCATTAGCCTAATCTAATGGTTTTACTGTATACGACAAAGTAGTCTGTAAGCACGTTTCGAGGTTTCATTTGGCATATCATTTATAGTCTTCAGATCGCTGTGCAGTCGCCATATGGTCGCTCAGCAGTCCTAATGGGACCAGACTGTGGCCTGTGCCACTCTGGTGTCTCCCACTGCTATAATAGACCCAGCGGCCCACACATATAGGTGGATACGCACACGGCTATTTTTAACCTGCAGGCTCTAGGTCAGACTCTCTCTGGAATGGACCCAGTCTGTTGCTGTGTGTGGTCTTGTCTCAGCAAGTGTGTGTGTGTGTGTGTGTGTGTGGCGTGTGTCCATATCTATATTTACTGTAATAGAAATCCTGTCTGAGATAGAGAGAGGAAATGACTTCAGCAGGATGTTCTTCCAGTTTTATGACTGGCCATGTAGACCACATTTGGATGCATTTTTGCTGGATCAGAGGGGAGTTTATAATCCCCCCTCAGCCAAACCAGGCTGATGTGCTGTGGAGGCAGAGGGGGGAGGGGGGTGCCCAGAGAGCAGAGAGAGCGATAATGGAACATTACTGTGAGCTCTGTGTCTCTGTCTATGCCTGGCAGAAAGTTACTGTATGTCTACAAGTAAGCAGACTTCTGCTGTTTCTTCTTCTCTCCCTTCAATCTCTCCCTTCCCTTGAAACGCTTTGACCTCAAATTACTAAGAGAATGTTCTGTATGTGTACTATCTATATGTATAACTGTTTAATGGCATATGATCTTTTTACAGAAAAGTTTATAGTTGTTTTAAAATAATAATCATTACTTTTTAAATACTAATCAATATTTCTTGAATTTCCCCTGGGGATCAATAAAGTATCTATCTTTATCTATCTATCTATCTATCTATCTATCTATCTATCAATAAACTGTGATGTGTATTATTTAAGGTTTAAATGTTTCATTTAAAAAAATAAATGCATTTTTTTTTTTTTCATAACAAATTGGTCTGTAAATAAACAAAATAGTTAATTGACTATGGGGTTATTAATTAGGAATCATGTTGGTATTAATTATAGTTAAGACTGTGTGATGAAATGACTCAGCTGTCTCATGTCTCAGCTGTTCCCAGTCTGGGCTGTTGCGGTCATTGGCAGCAGCCTTCAGAATCTCTCCAGTGTGTTTATGATAGACAGGGTTTCAGATGAAATTGATAGCACAGCAATTTAGTAAGCCCCACCATGCCTCAGTGGGACAAACAGACAAACACGATTAAACCAGTTCCCCCACATAAGTGTGTGTGTGTGTGTGTGTGTGTGCTTGAGTGAGTTCAGTAAGAGAAACCCTCAGCAGTGTTTATGAGGCCCCAAAACATGAAAGGTCGAGTAGGCTGTGTGTTTTCTGTTGTCTTTGTTTACAGTCTTGTTTACATGTTTACATGTGGCATGTTTACCTCTTTCCAATGTGTCCTGTGTCTTTGCTGAGATGCTATTCCCCTCTCTCTCTCTCCCTCTATCTCTTTCCATCCCTCACATGCCAGTGCAGTCTTCTGCAACTCCAGGCCTAATGAGAGGTTACTACAGTGTGAGCGGTAACTCATGGTTACCGTCATGGTTACGGCCCCAAAGGATACAGGGGCCTGGTAGAGGGTTGTGGGTACTGGCTGTACAAGGCCATCCATCTCATTTATGACTGTCCCTCCGCTCAGCTTGAGTGTTTGTATTTATGTGTGTGTGTGTATGTGTGTGTGTGTGTACATGTGTTTTGTGTTATGGCAGACTTGTAGGACTTCAGGGCTTGAGCTACACATGGCTCGTTAATGACTGACATTGTTTGGCAAATGACTCTCACCTCAGGGGCTTGTACACATGTACACATGTGAGAAGTCAGCCACAAAACATTTCTCACAGTCAAGTCTAGTCATAAGCACATACACACACACACACACACACTGTGTGTCTCTCCTGGGTATGAATCTTTGATTAGATGTGAATAATTGATGACTCTTTATCTGTCTGTGTTGTGTGAAATGTGAGCCCTATGTGTCATAACAGACGTGAAAACGTAATGGTGGTTGTGGTGGGGGGGTGGGGGTGCTCAGTCACAGTCTATTGGTGTGTTTGTTTGCAGTAAATGAGTCTTTTGTGTTGTTGTGTTTCTCCTTCACAGAGTGGCTGTATACGTGTGATGACATTGCTGCAAACTGGTGGAGAGCGATGCAGTGACACCATCATGGACAAAGCCACAATCTGGAATTTCACAGAATTCTCAACTCTCTGGTGAGAACAGTTTACATGATGAATGTATGTGTGTGTGTGTGTGTGAGAGAGAGAGAGAGAGAGAGAGAGAGAGAGAGAGAGCATGTCTTTATTGAATGCCCCCTGAGGCTGACCACCCCACATCTGCTGCAGCCATCTTTCTCAGGGCCAGAACCACACTATTGCATTCCGTGTCCTAACAGCCTTTTATTGGTCTGCGCTGGGCTGTCAGCAGTGCTTTATGGGCCAGCGTTAGGCCTCGTCTGTGGAGAGAGCACACTCTGGAGTAGCGCCGGGTTATTTTACACAATATTTTGGATGGTTTAGTCTCCAGCCCTATTTCCTTCAGGCCTGTTTTGCTCATTTGAGCACTAGTCCTAGATGACTCAACAATACTGTGCATGATCTCTCTGAGAAACACATACTCCTCTTTGCTTTAGATCAGCTGGGGGAAATAATGTTTTTTGTAAGAAAAATAAATAGCACCCTCTATTTGAAATGCTAAAAGTGTAGCTAGAGCAGATGGATTTGCTAAACAGCCCTTTGCATTGTCTCCGCTTATTGCCTGTGATAAGTAGTGGTCTATTTTTACAAGGACAGCTTACTCGTCTTCTGAGCAATCAAGAGTTCAGGCCAGGACTATATGGTGATTCATCATACTCAAGGGCAGCCACAGAGTCAGATGTGCTGTCCTGCCTTGATATTTCTCTGCCTTGATATATCTCTCTTTGCATGGGATTTATTGTCTAAATGGCCTACTGTGATACATGCTGAGTTCTGGCAAGTTTGAGTCTGAGCATTTTAATTACTCAAGGCAGGCAAGGCAAGTTTATTTATAGTGCATGTGCTTTAACTAATGTGATTTACCTGAATAAAAGCAAAGATTAATAGTATATAAATGCCTAAACGGGCAATAGTGAAAAGAGTTTCTTTGTGTTTCTTTGCATCAGATTTTCATGTGATTTTCTGAAGACTCGTGTAGACTAAGGCTGATGACTGACCTGATATCAGGTACCTGCATGTCACTGTCTTATTGTCTCAGTATGTCTATCTCTCCATTTCTCTCCCTCTGTCTTTCTCTTTCTTTGCATATGTGGACATTTTACAATGAGCAGCTCTGTTTTCCATAGTAAATGCTGGTACAGAGATCTTTTGAATGGGCGTCTTTGTAAACATTGCTGAGATGAGCTACCCTCGGCTGTAATTAGATTTTCAACTAAATAAGCAGCAAGTGCAGTCTACTGATTAGCTACAATTTATGTAAATTAATTTAATTTTGTTGTGTTGTTTGAAATCATCACAGAGACCTTTAAGAGAGACCCATTTGAAGACTTAATAACTTGACTAGTGGGCAGCCGTGGCCCACTGGTTAGCACTCTGGACTTGTAACCGGAGGGTTGCCGGTTTGAGCCCCGACCAGTGGGCCACGGCTGAAGTGCCCTTGAGCAAGGCACCTAACCCCTCACTGCTCCCCAAGCGCCGCCGTTGAAGCAGGCAGCTCACTGCGCCGGGATTAGTGTGTGCTTCACCTCACTGTGTTTCACTAATTCACCATTTGGGTTAAATGCAGAGACCAAATTTTCCTCATGGGATCAAAAAAGTTTATATACCTATACTTATACCTAGACTAAAGTTTGTGTTTAGAGGGGACAGGACTCCTGACTCATAGCCTTAGTGCTTTCCCATACTTCCCTTATTATGTTTGCCTTGCCTTCCACCTTCTGTTTTCTATCTTCTCAAATGAGCATAGTATATAGTTTAACCATTGAGTATTATTATAATTGTAAGTGATGTATTAAGTGATGTATTTTTGAGATATTATTTTGATACTTTTAGACTCCTTGGACATGATGTCGGTGTGTGTGCAGTCATCCTGTAACTCCAGCCCCTCTGTGGATGTGGCCAATCACAACAATGACTCCCCGGTGAGCCCTCCCACCTCGCTGAGTCTGCGTTCCTCCCACAACCAGCTGCTGAGCAGCGAACTCCTGAAGCAGGGCTCGTCCACGCCCCCCAAGTGTCGCAAGAAGTACGCGCTCACCAGCATCCAGACCGCCATGGGCCTGGGCCTGGGTCTGGACGAAGCGCCAGCCAACGCCCCCGCCACTGAGCCCACCACTGAGTCCGCCTCCAACCCCAAACACGCAAAGAACGGAGCCAATCAGCTGCGCAAGGCTGCCGAGCAGCAAGACCTCAACAAGAACACCGACGAGCACGTCGCACACAAAAACGGCGAGGCCGAGCTCAACCCGGACGATCCGGAGCTCAGCGCCGAGCTGGACTCCCACATGGACCTGGACTCCAACACGCTGAGCGAGTCCGTGTCCAGCTTGGAGGCAGCAGACCTGAACACCACAGCGGAGGAGGAGGAGGAGGAGGACCGCATCTCCAATGCTTCGCTGGCCGAATCAGAGGACCTGCTCATCCTGCCCGAACTGCACAAGCAGGACGACGACAAAAAGGACGTGAAGAAGTCTCCAACGTTGGACAGGAAGTCACCTTCCCTGGACAAAGACTCACCCTCTGTGGACAAGAAGTCGCCCTCTGTGGACGAGAGCAGGAGCCTGCTGGAAGTGGATGATGTACCCGAACAGGAAGTGACTCAGCCTCTGTTGAAGCAGCCCCGCCCCCCGTCCCTGCCCAAGCAGCCCAGCTCTGAGGAGACGCCTCTGCTCTCGTCCTCCTCTTCCTCCTCCCCGGAGGTGAAGAAGGACCGGCCGCGCACAGGGGCCAAGACAGACTGTGCCCTCAACCGCATCCAGAGCCTGGCCCCCAGCGACGAGGAGTCCAGCTGGACCACACTCTCCCAGGACAGCGCCTCGCTGGGCTCTCCAGAGGAGAACGGTAAACACACACACACACACACACACAGATACACACTCACAAACACAGAGATAGAGCTCTGTCTCCCAATCTCTTTTTCTCTCGCTCCATTACTGTTTGTCTCACAGCAGCCTAGAGGAGCATCTTTGAAGACTAGAACTATTTTTAATGAACATTAAAGAGTGTTTTATGAAGTAGATGACCGCTCAATGGTGTTTTATGTCCCCAAAGTCATCTTCCAGGCAACGCTGTCACCGTCGACTTGAAGGCATCTTATCCTAGATATAACCCTAACCCTAACCTTAACCCATGCCTAACCATAGCGCCTTCCAGGCAGCGCTGCCTTGAAGACAACTTTGTGGGCATAAAACACCAAGAAATGTGTCCAAGGCCAAGGCACCCTCATACCCTCGTTCTCACTCATGCTCACACACATTCACTGAGTTCAGATAGGAATAGCTGCTAAGGCAAGAGTGTTTAATAAATTAAAAAATGCCAAGCATTGAGATGAAATTAGAAGTGGTGTTAAGTGCTATGTTTGCTTGTAGAGCCAAGCGTCTGTTACATTCCTCCCATGCCATTTGGAGGTGTGTGTGGTTGGTAGGCAGGTGTGACATCATGAGCAGACTTCACATGGAGCCGCTAGCCAAATGTCCTGATGCCAGGAGGGGGGTGGGGGGGTGGCAACACTGGTCAACAAGAAGTCTCTTTGGGTTGGGAGTGGATTGTGAGCTGCTGTTTGTGCATGTCAGAAGCAGGACTGAGGGTGGAAGTAACAGACCAGAGGGGTGCTGCTATATATTATTAGTAGTTTGGTACCAGTTACTGTATGTCCATCTGAACAGATGTTGAACAGGTTTGCAGTCAGACACATCCTGTGGTGTAGGTAGGGCATTCCACGCATCATCCTTTGGAAACTGTGCAGTCAGGTGCTTCTCAGTAGGACAAGAAGCTTTAAATTGAAGGGAGGGAGCTGGAGCACACTGATCACTTGCAATCTTTTATTTTGGTGCAAACATTCCTTCAATTCACATCCTGTGGAGCCAACTGTGTATCCATCCAGGGATGGATTACTGCACGGGCCTACCTACCGGGCCCAGGCCCAGGGGCCCAAGGGATTAGGGGGCCCTGAAGCCCAAGCCTTTGCATGGAATCATTGCCTCAATATCAACAAATCAAGATGTAGGCTATGAATCTGATTGAATTTAGTATTGGCCATCCCCAAAATGCACCAGAATACAGGAAATCACATCAAACAAATTTAAAAAAATTCTGGGGGAGGACGCCCAAACCCCCCCTCCCACATATGCGACAATTAGTGGGGGGCCCTTAATACATCTGAGCCCAGGGGCCCGAAAGTTCATAATCCGCCCATGTATCCATCTCATGGAGTGTGCTGTTGTCTCTGTGGGGGTCAGCATGTCCATTAGCACCTTACCAGGTGCCGCAGTTCTGAGCAGGGCCCTGCTGCCTGTCCCAGCTGGGTGGCCTGCTCTGAAGAATGGCTGCCTGTCTCAATACTAAAGGACCTGAGAGGAATCCCATACATTTTAGAGGGAACGCTTTCAGGCCGCAGATGGAGTAGACTATTGTAATGACAACCGCATTCAGTGAAATGTCTTAGGATGTCAGTCACAATATCAGACTCCTGGTGGGGTATGACCACCAGCTGGTGTTTTGACAGTACAGTATGTGTAACTGATGGTGGGCAGCCGTGGCCTACTGGTTAGCGCTTCGGACTTGTAACCAGAGAGTTGCCGGTTCGAACTGTGACCAGTAGGCACGGCTGAAGTGCCCTTGAGCAAGGCACCTAACCCCTCACTGCTCCCCGAGTGCCGCTGTTGTTGCAGGCAGCTCACTGCGCCGGGATTAGTGTGTGCTTCACCTCTCTGTGTGTTCACTGTGTGCTGAGTGTGTTTTACTAATTCACGGATTGGGATAAATGCAGAGACCAAATTTCCCTCACGGGATCAAAAGAGTATATATACTTATACTTACTTATACTGATTACTGTTGGTGGTAGTCTTTGCACTGATAAGGGCCTTGATGAAGGCTATACGTGTTATTGATGGTTGAATTGTGTTAGTTTAGGGGGCTTTCTAGTCATTTTCTTGGTGCATCTAGCTACACTACTTGATTTGACTGATTTTATGGTAACTGGTGGCCATTTTTGGTAGAGCTGATAACTGAGTGTTGGTGTTGATGGTCCAGTGTTATTGTGATGGTAGCTGAGCTATGGTGTTGATGGTCCAGTGTTATTGTGATGGTAGCTGCACTGTTCGATGCAGCTCCATAGTTTCCAGTTTCCATTCAATCCAAATGGTAATATTTCCCCCAAAGGGGGCCTGTACGTGCAGCACATAGAAAGTTCCCTGATGTGCCGGTTGTACGTATGGTGTTGGTGGTTATTGTGATGGTAGCCGTTCCATGGTGTTGGTGGTCCAGTGTTATTGTGATGTTAGCTGTTCTATGGTGTTGGTGGTCCAGTGTTATTGTGTTGGTAGCTGTTCTATGGTGTTGGTGGTCTAGACTTATTGTGATGGTAGCCGTTCTATGGTGTTGGTGGTTATTGAGAAGGTAGTTGAGCTGTGGTGGCAGAGGTGATGGTGCAGGGCATGACTACTTTGCCTTTCTGTGTTTGTTGATCAGTTTGTGTGTTTGTGAGCTTTGTGGTCTGTAGTAATCTGTTTTCTGCTGCATGGTAGCAGTGCTGCTTTGATGCCATGTTTGTCTGCAGTGTATATGTGTGTGCCACAGCAGTGTGTGTGTGTGTGTGTGTTTGATCTTGCAGGGTTCCCCCTCTCTGTCGTTCTCTCCCCACCACCCCCTCTCTTTCTCTGGATCACGGCTCAGTCACATGACCTCAGCTGCTGTCTGATACTGCAGGAGAAATGGTCTCTCAGGTTGCTACGACAACAGAATGTGCTTAGAGGAAGGAGCATTCCGAGTGAGCAAACATCCCGGCGAGCGACAGGCAGACAGGAAATGCTCTGTGCAGCCTCTGTTTACGTTCCTGCCTAGAGATGGCGAATTAGATAGAAAAAAGGGAACGAAAGAAAGGAGAACATGAAAATAGCATCAAGGCAAATAGAGGAATAGAGCAGCCCATCTTTCCCTCCCCCCTTCTCTCTGTCCCCCCCTCTCTCGCTCTCTGCCTCTGTCTCTCCCTCCCTCTGCTCCCATGCTCTGAATGATGCTCGCTGCTGTTCAGTCATGATGCTGGGCAAAGACTACATGCTGGCCATTGTTATTGTCAATTACGAGGGTAGGTAAAGTGTATGTGTGTGTGTGTGTGTGTGTGTGTGTGTGTGTGTGTCTGTGTCTGTGTCTGTGTGGTGTGTGTGTGTGTGTGTCTGTGTCTGTGTGTGTCTGTGTCTGTGTCTGTGTCTGTGTGTGTGTGTGTCTGTGTCTGTGTGTGTGTGTGTGTGTGTGTGTGTGTGTGTGTGTGTGTGTGTGTGTGTGTGTGTGTGTGTGTGTCGTCGGTAACATGCTGTGCAGCACTGGTGTTTCCTTCACATGTGCTCATCCACTGATGCAGTGTGTGTGTGTGTGAGTGTGTGTGTGTGTGAGAGAGATGCCTCCGGAGCAGGGGGCTGTCAATACGAGAGTTAGACAAGAATGCAGAGCATCGGGCTGGATGTGTGTGTGTGTGTCCTTTTTGTATGATTGTGTGCATGTGTCTGCAAGGTGTGCGTATATTTGTGAGTGTGTGTGTGTGTGTGTGTGTGTGTGTGTATTTGAGCACCCAGTGGACAGGTTTACAGATATAGTTGTCTCCTCCCTCTTATAGGAACGAAAGAGAAACAGAGAATGAGAGAACAGAGAGGGGGAAAAAGAGAGGGGGGGCAACAGAGGAGGGGCAGCATGTTTTAAGGAACATGGCTACAGCTCTTTGACTCTCTTTCTACAGACACTCTCTCTCCCTCTTTCTCCCTCTGGATGATTAGTTCCAGAGGGTGACAAATCACTCCAAGGGAGGTGTTTTCTTAGCCATACCTCTGTCTCTGCAT
>NC_063189.1:22771189-22908689 GCF_017589495.1 Alosa alosa | reverse complement strand
TTGTGTAGAGGATATGTACTTAGTGTATGGACTGCATGTATTTATTTGAGTAGGGGAAGGATATGTACTTAGTGTGAGTACTGTATGAATGCATTTGTGTAGGGGAAGGATATGTACTTAGTGTGTGTACTGTATGTATGTACGTATGTATTTGTGTAGGGGAAGGATATGTACTTGGCGTTGGAGAACAACCTGTTGAACCTAGTGGACCCAATGGACCGCAGCGTTCTGCACTCGCAGCCCATCGTCAGCATCCGTGTGTGGGGTGTGGGCCGCGACAACGGCAGGTGAGGAGACCGCTGACGGGAGAGGGGGAGGGAGGAAGGAGAGGAGTGGAGTGAAGAGGGGAGGAGAGGAGAGGGGAAGAGGAGTGCAGAGCTTCTAACTCCCCAGTGTCCCTGCTACTCATGCTCCCATGTGATCAGATGTTGTTGGCTGATTGACCTGATATGTCTTACTGTCTCCTTCTTCCAACAAGATGAGCATGGAGGTTGTCATTTTGAAATGGGGAGTAGTTTCTCATCCACTGCTCAAGTTGAGCCAGTAAAACATCATGAAAGGTCTTTATGAAAGTGCCATGACCGAATCTCTTGTCAGTCTCAGGAATTTAATTTATTGAGCTTTTGTGTTGAATAAAAACACACGTACACGCACACAGAGGAGCCCTCACTGAGAGGTCAGAAGTAATGATTGTGGGAGGGGAATGTGTAAAGAGGACAGGAATGAAAGATTGATAAAAAGCCCAGAGTGCTCCTGAAATTTTTATACCATGCTGAGCCTCAGACAGTTGCAGCGGGTGATGCAGGAATGTGTGTGTAGGAGAGATGGGGAGGGGGGGGGGGGGTCTAAGATAACAGTTGTGCAGGTGGCTATGAATCTGCAAGTGAAAGCACAGTTTTGTGTGTGTGTGTGCGCAGTTCTTGTTCAGCGCAGTATTGCAGTCTAACCAGCAGAGAGAGCTGCACACCATTTGTCACAGAGTCGCTGTGGGACTGAACCCAGTGTGTGTGTGTTTTTGTGTGTGTGATGCAGGGCACACCAACTCCCCCATCTTTCTCTCTCTCTCTCTCTCTCTCTCTCATTTGCTCTCCATCATTCCCTCAATCTTTCTTTGAGGGGGACAGCACAATTGGGTGCCAAGACCAAAGTAGAGTGTTTCAGTTAGAGGTTGCCGTAGTGACACAGAGGTGCAGGGGAAGGGAGGCAGGAGAGGAGGAGAGGAAGAAGGACACAGAGCAGAGGAGGGGAGGGGAGGGGAAGAAGAGTGCAGAGGAGAGGAGAGGAGAGGAGAGGAGAGGAGAGGAAGAGAGGGGTCTAATGAGGACGGACAGCAGGAGCGCAGAGCTTGTGTTGTGCTTCATGTGGGAATGGAGACGAGCTGCGCTAACATCATGCTAGTGCCTAGATGAAGGACTCATTCAAACACACACGTGCCTCTTTTGTGAGTGGGATGCCATTTTTCCTTCTCTTTCCTTCTTTGATTTCTCTCTCTTTCTCTTACTGGTGTAGAAGAGTGTATCGGTTGCAGCTGTGTGCACTGTATGAGTTGGTGGTGTGTGAGAGAGGGAGATGGAGAGAGTGAGAGAGTGAATGGCAAAACAGTGTTTAACTATACTGCATTTCTACTCTGTTTAGATAATAGTGGGAAGAGCTATTATTGGAGAGGCTAATTTAGGTCTTATGAAGCAGTGTGTGTGTGTGTGTGTGTGTGTGTGTGTGTGTGTGTGTGTGTGTGTGTGTGTGTGTGTGTGTGTGTGTGGGGGGTGGGTGGGTGTGGGTGTGTGTGTGCAGGGGTCATTTCAAGGTATTGCATTTTAGCTTAGTGTAGAAATACTCACAGTATTCTCACAGTGCTTTCACAGGAAAGTGTGTGTATGTAAGTGTCTAAGTAAGTGTGTTTGTGTGTGTGTATGTGTATGTGTGAGATATGCTGTATGTCTCTAATCTTCTTTCTCTGTTCTACTGCTGTCATGGATTCAGAGAGAGGTAAAGCCATTATTCTTCCTCCTGTGCACTGCTGGTCTTTCTTCTTTGGCACTTCCTCCATCTGAATGTGTGACGTGTCACTCGTCTCCCCAGGGCCCTTTTATGCGTGTCAAGGATGTATTGATTTATTTCAGTGTTCATTCAGTGTTAAAGGGCAGCTCATTTGTCTTCAAGCCTTGTGATCTCTCTCTCTCACACACACACACACACACACACACACACACACACACACACACACACACACACACACACACACACACACACACACACAAACTCACACTCATGCACACACACACACACACACACACACACACACACAAATAAAAGAATTGGTCAAACACCACACCCTCATCTGATCAGCCTTTATGCAGTTATAGCCTTATTCATTATATATGAGACTCTTTGTTTAGAATAACAGACATGTCATTTCAGCATCGGCCAAAAAAAAAGTCATGACATCTTGATTTATTTACTGTTTGCCTTCACAGGGATTTTGCGTATGTAGCACGAGACAAGGACACCCGTATTCTGAAATGTCATGTGTTCCGCTGTGACACACCTGCCAAAGCCATTGCCACCAGTCTACACGAGATCTGCTCCCGGGTAAGAGAGCTGCTGCCTCTGCTCCTCCCTCCCATTCTACTATACCTCAGTCTTACTCCATGTTCACTCCTCTCTTGTGTTCTCTACTCCTGCCCTCACTCAGTTGACTCTGAGGAAGACACAGTTGTGTCAAAACGTTAGTCTGTTTGCACCAAAATAAAAGACTGCAAGTGATCAGTGTGCTCCAGCTCCCTTCCTTCAATTTGAAGCTTCTTGTCCTACTGAGAAGCACCTGACTGCACAGTTTCCAATGGATGATGCATGGAATGCCCTACTTTAATTAGAATACCTCAGAGTTTACTCCATGTTCACTCCTCTCTTGTGTTCCCTACTCCTGCCCCCACTCTACTATACCTCATTCTTACTCCATGTTCACTCCTCTTGTGTTCCCTACTCCTCCCTCCCACTCTACTCAGGTTTACTCCATGTTCACTCCTCTTGTATTCTTTACTCCTGCCCCCACTCTCCAATCTGTCCCCTCATTCCCATGCTTTATGATCAGTCTGTAAGCACTGTTATGTGCATTTCAACTCATGTCTAAATGGTTTATGGGCGTCTGAGAAGGGAGACCAGTCAGAGTCTCAGAACTAGCTCCGATATCTAGGCAGGAGAGAGAAAAGGAAAGATCATGGCTGTCATCTGAGCCTGTGGGTCACTGGAGCTAATGTGCAAATATGATAGTTTCTGTGGCGTTACATCACCAAAGAATGCATGTTGGATGCCTGATCTAACCCTACTGCAGATTTCTTCTTTCCACTGGAGAGTCACAAATGCTAATTTAGTTTTCTTGCTGTTGGTGAACTTGTTAGAGATGAAAGAAACAATGCATATTTATAAGTACAAAAACCCCAACATCTCAACGTACATAAAATATGTGTATGAATAAAGTGTGTGTGTGTGTGTGTGTGTGTGTGTGTGTGTGTGTGTGTGTGTGTGTGTGTGTGTGTGTGTGTGTGTGTGTGTGTATAGATCATGGCGGAGCGCAAGCTTGCAAAAGCAGCCGTGGGCGGAGCCCTGCATGAGCGACAGACAGGAATAGATCTCCCTCTTGCAGGTAAGCTACACCCAGAAAGTGTGAGTCTCAACTACATGTGTGTATGTCTGGATGTGTTATAACTGTTACTGCTATGTAACTACAGTAGCTAAGATCATCGCCATTTGTGACTAACAACAGAAGTTATTAAATTAACTTTTGTTAGACTTTGTGCTTAGCCCGTCATTTAAATTAGAATTACAATGACATTTCAATTTTATTCCAAAAATGTGAAAAGACAATCAGAGACATCTCTTTATTAATTGCGTCGCTTTTTTATTGTTTACTTCATTTACTATTCACTTGGACAGCACTGATGATTGATTTTTTTTTATCCATGTTTTTCTACAGCTGAGTTCCCCACTCCAAAGACTGAACTTGTGCAGAAGTTCCAGGTTCTGTATCTAGGGGTGATGCAAGTGGCCAGACCCATTGGTATGTGTGAGTACAGAAACCCTACGTAACCATTTACATTGACCGATTTCATTCTATACTACTGCGCCACCAATTGATATAGAAAGTTACTGTAGAGTGGCTGCGTCTTGCTTTGCAACCATTCCGATAGAAGAAATATATTTCTTGGCAGAAGAATGATTATCAATGAATAAATCATTCAATTTATAGTTGCTGTGCCTTTATTTTATGAAATCTTGCCAACTTTATGTAGGAACTGTTTTAGGGAACCAATAAGCCCTGCAAGGCTGTATGTTCCAGTGATTTTATAACAGCTGAGGGGGGTTTAGGCACTTTTAGGTTGTAAAATCACTGGATCCTTATTGCTTAAACGCACTCGTCTGTTGTATTCACCATCGCTTCAAACCGCTCTCCTGCAGGTATGGACATTCTAAATGATGCCATAGACAGCCTGATGACAGCATCACCGCGTGACACCTGGAGCCCAGTCATGCTGAATGTAGCTGATGCCACTGTCACTGTCATTAAAGACAAGGCAAGACACTACTCACATGCTCTCTCAGACTTCATCCACCATCTGAGGTGTCATTCAACATCTCAAGCATGCCAATGCAAGCAGTAGCATACATTAAAAAACCTAATTCAAGCGTGTGTTTTTGTAAGCAGCCCCCTATTTGTGCAGTGTGTGTGAGTGTGTGTCTCAGAGTTGTGCTGTGCTGTGTGTTTGTCAGGAGGATGAGGAGGTGCTGGTGGAGTGTCGTGTGCGCTTCCTCTCCTTCATGGGGGTTGGGCACGACGTCCACGCCTTCGCCTTCATCATGGACACGGGCAACCAGCACTTTGAGTGTCACGCATTCTGGTGTGAGCCCAACGCTGGGAGCGTGTCAGAGGCCGTGCAGGCAGCATGTATGGTGAGGAAAACACACTTAACACAACATCACCTTTACACGGCTATGTAAACAAGGGACACTTCATGTTGAAGTCTCTCAAAAGACAGTCTTCCCTATTTTCTGCATCTACCTGTCTCTCTGTCTGTGTGTCCAGCTGCGGTATCAGAAGTGTCTGGTGGCTCGTCCTCCGTCTCAGCGGCCGTGTGGAGCGGCGCCCCCTCCTGATTCGGTGTCGCGGCGCGTATCCACCAGCGTGAAGCGTGGCGTGCTCTCCCTCATCGACACGCTCAAGCAGAAGAGACCCCTGCAAGAGCAGCCCCAGTAACCCCCCAACCCCCCCCCCCCACTGCCCATCTCCAGCCATGACCTTTAACCTCAACCTCTTAACCACTGACCCCGCCCCACAGACCTGCTCATCTGTACATATGTCAGACAAGAAGTAGCGAAACAAAGACATGAGGAGACGAGGAGCAGAGTGCAGGGGAGTGGAAGGCTGTCCCCCAAAGTGACCCACTGGTAACCTGGCACCATCATCTACCCATTACCTAGAACACACACAGTGTGGGTCAACTCTCACCTTCGGTCTAGTTGACCTCTCCTCCCCAACCCCACTCCTTGACCTCTCCTCCCCAACCCCACTCCTGACCCGACCCTGCCTCACCCTAAGGAACAGGCCTGTCTTTCTTTGAGACACGAGGGACAGATGGACAACGGAGGGTGGACCACATGGAAAACTCACACAGTCTAACATCGCCTGCAGCCTCCCATAGACAACAACACACAAACATGCGCTGACAAATCTGAGTGTTTAATGTCAATCTCTGTGTCAACCGTACTAGTGACAGCACTGCATGAGTGGATGGGTGGTTAGGCAAGTTTTAATCCACACTACGCTTCAGTCCTGAACACAATGCATTTAAACAGACAATACAATACTCTTCAGCTGTTTCTCTTTCTCTCTCTCTCTGTATCTGGTTGTGTCTCTCTCTCTTTCTCTCTCTTTGTATCTGGTTGTGTCCCTCTCTCTTTCTCTCTCTCCATATCTGGTTGTGCCCCTCTCTCTTTCTCTCTCTCTGTATCTGGTTGTGTCTCTCTCTTTCTCTCTCTCCGTATCTGGTTGTGTCTCTCTCTCTCTCTCTCTCCATATCTGGTTGTGCCCCTCTCTCTTTCTCTCTCTCTCTCCGTATCTGGTTGTGTCCCTCTCTTTCTCTCTCTCTCTCCGTATCTGGTTGTGTCCCTCTCTCTTTCTCTCTCTCCGTATCTGGTTGTGCCCCTCTCTCCCAGTGGTCCCTTCTGTTCTCTGTAGCACTCCTGCCCTCCTTCTCCCCTCTGACAGAGGGCTTATGTGAAAAAGCTGTGTGTGTGTGTGTGTGTGTGTTGGCGTGCGTGCGTGTGTGTACATAGCTATATATAAATATATATAAAACACTGCATTTGTTTACCCTATTATAAACTATTCATTTTGTTTGTTTGTTTGTTTCTTTTCTTTTCTTTCATAACAAATCTTGTTTCCTGCAAAAGAAAGCTTTGCTTGTGGAACACTTAAACTCTGGCCAAAGTGTAAAATATCAGTGTATGTGTTGTAGATAAAACAAAAATGGACAGATGATTGATGTAAGAAGGATATGAAGATTGTTGATATAATTTTATTTTGTGGTTATTATTAAGGCTAAAGTAGACAATGACTGAGCATCTATCTATGCATTCTTTGGATATGAGCATCACCTTGCCTTGCATGTCCCAGAGTCAGTAAAGAACAGAAGTAATATTTTATTTTATTTATTCTTTTATATGGGTTATATAAGCTGTTTTTGTTTTGTTTTTTTGGTTATGTTGAGCAGCCAAATCTTTTTAGGCTTTGACTCCTAAACTCGCCACCTCATACTTGTATCTATTCTAATGTGGACAAAGCAGAAATGGTGCATAAACTGGACAGGCTCAGCAGTAACCAATGCCACCACTCTGAATGGAACTGGGCTAAAAGCAGCCACTGAAGCCTGGTCCAAAGTCACTGATGGCCTCTTCCCTGCCACCGTTCTCTGTCTATGGGCCTCATGGGGAAGTGGACAGGAAGAACGAATGGCATCGGGAGGAGATTGACAGCATCGGTCAGTGAGCACATTGGCTCTGCTTTGTGAGGAGCCTATTATTAGTGCTGTAATTGGAAGGTTTGCTGGAGTCATGACCTCTGCTCTCTAAGACAAGCAGCACGACGGCGTATGTTTGTGTGTGACTGCTTGTTTGAGAGAGCACAGGTTGTGGTTAAGGAGAAAGGAATGTAAAATTGCCTTCAATCCAGTTAAGTCCACTAATCGAGTTTAGTGTGATTCTGTGAAATTTCTTAATAAATCAAAAAATAATGTGAGTCCGTGTAGAAAAAGAATCAAGTTAGTGGGATTCAGTCACAAAAGAACTAATTTAATGTGATACTTTAAGGTTCCTCAAAGATGCATTCCAAAACTTAAAGAAAGGCTGGATGCTTCTACTGAGTGTTTTGCCGTTTCTATAGATGTTCCTGTTTTAATTAGCTGGGTTTCTTGTGATTGACAACACTGCCAGGCGCTGGTGAATGAAAAGAGACGTGATTTTCAGCCCTCATGGTGAAAGGTTCTGCAATGCATCCTTAGGAGTCAGATCAATGTGAGCCTGTATTGATCCTAAATAATCAATTGAACACAATTTGTGTTTCATATTTGTTTTGTTTTTTTTCTGCTGGGTTAACAAATCTCACTGCTATCACTCTATAGTGAACCGTGTTTCAACGGCAGAAGCCAGGGCAGCATCTGAATCAACAAACATGCCAATGTGAGAGTGAACTGTTGCTGGTAACTTTTCTGTGGAAATGTTCTGTTCTGAAGTGTCCTTTGGCTGCTGATTCACCAGTGAAAGTACTCCAACTGATTTAACCACACAAGGTGTTGAATGCTGTTTATGGGCGCACAGTTGTCCCACACACATGTACACAAACCAACATGGGCTTGTTCAGCTGGTCACTGATTTGTACACCATATAAATGTAACCTGTGCAAATAAAGAGCATATTCAAAACTAACATGGCACATTGTGGACTTAATTGTGCTATGAAATACTAAAGAAACACAAAATGAATTAAAATCATCAATGCTATAGGTGTATGCGGTGAAGACAATGGGCCTCATTCACCAATATCTTCCTAAGACTTTTCTTAACTGTGTTCTTAAGAAGGTCCTAAACCTCAGAAGCGTTCGCAGTTTCTTTCTTATCATGCTGAATCCCATTTCTTCTTGAGTTGACAGGGTGTGCCAATTGTTCTTAATTAGCATAGGTAAACCCCACAAGGCATAGATAAACCCCATTAGGCATAGGTCAATGCCACACACAAATTGAGGCTGAAGTACTAACTTTCATTTCTACCGTATATTATACACTACATGAGCAAGACAATTTGATTACTGTGACACATGCTTTGAAATGAAACCACTGCTGCAGGAAATTGAACAGTAAATGAGTGAAAAAAAGTGTAAAAACTTTCATAAATGATAAAATATATAGTTGTCATTTAAATTCTATTATATTTTACACCTGCAGATATGATGAAAATGCAACAACCATTTATTTTGTCAAGTCAGTTCTCAAATGTGTGTAAGAATGCTCTTGAGTATTCGTAGATTCTGTTCTTACCTAAGAACAAGAAAACATTAACACTCAAGACAAACAAGAATACCATAATCTTCGTAAAAACTCTGTAAGTGGGTTTTAAAAACAAATTTCTTCATAAGAATGGTTGGTGAATGAGGCCCAATGTCCTTAAATGTCCTTAAATCATTTCATGTCCTTAAAACGTTGCATTCCATATCAGTCACAGGCATGTTGCTATATGGAACACCAGAACAGCTGAATGGATTGTGTGGTCTGCACAGATGTGCCCAGACGCTGGGTGTCAAACCAAAGCCAGCTGTGACGGAGTGTTGAAAAATGAATCAATGCGATATGAGCTCAGCGGGCCTGGGGAGACTATGTGTTCCAGTGGACTGAGCTGGTTCTGCTGGAGATGGAGGAGTTGGAGAACTGAGAGGAGGAGGACATGAGGCGAGAGAGGGAGGGAGGGAAGCGAGTCTGACTCAGGCAGAGAGGGGGCAGGACCAGCTCCACCGGCCGCACAGCCTCCTGCCCACGACTGCTCGGTGTGGACCTCCCCTCTTTTTTGCCTATTTCACACGTGGCCTTCACCACACCATGTCTAGAAACAATCAGTTCCTTCTCTTGATCTGCCCTTTGCTCCTCTTGTCTGGACACAGACCCTCTCCTTCCTGCTGAGATCACTCCTCCTCTGGACGTTTTGGTATGGTGTGTGGAGGTAACCAGTTTGTTTCCTGGTGAGATGGTCTGTCTGAAGTTCAGCACATCAGGCACTGAAGTAAGCCGGTTCTTTGAGGAACGCACATCCTGTTTTGGGTTCCTGATTTGTTCCTGTAATTCATGACTGGATGTGACTTTGTCCTTCAGACATACTTCCTGGCCTGGTTTCATCACTTCCTGTTTAGAAGTAACCAGCTCCTTTCCAGACAAGAGTACTTCCTGTCCTGGCTTCAGTACCCCTTGCTTAGATGATAGTGCTCTGGGCCCTCTAAGTGCTCTGTGCTGGGCTGGGCCTTTGCTGCGTTTACTGGTGTGCTTTTTGTGGCTGTGCTGGTGATGTGGTGCTTTGGAGTGCTGGTGCTTTCTCCGTGGTATAGTGGTCTGCAGGACGTCCGAGGACAACACAACCACTCTGCCAGTGGTATCCCCACTGAGGGTGGCAGACGCTGGGCAGGGGGAGGGAGGAGAGGTGGGCTCAGCCAGCTCCACGGGTTCCAGGAGCACAGGGGGAAGAGACATGGGGGGGGCCTTCACGTGGTGCCGCCGCTTGTCCTTGCGGGTGGGCAGGGGTGCCACGAAACCTTCCAGCAGCCCTTTAGCCACAGCTCGGGCCAAAACATCCTGTGCTGACTCTACCTTAGAGGGGTCAGGCTAACACACGCATACACACACAATTTTAAAACACACTAACACCTCTATACATAACTATAATGTGTATGTTTAGAGAGATGCAGAAGTGTGTGTTGTCCAGTGAGATTAAGGCTTTAAGGCTTTTTATGTATGTGTGTGTGTGTGTGTGTGTGTGTGTGTGTGTGTGAGGGGATGGGGGAACAAAAATGGACTGTATGATGATAATGTGCTGAGACATAGATGTAAATTATTCACTCTCACCTCCACCTGCTACAACAGCAGAGCAGAGCAGCCATAGTGGTGCATATGCATGTTTGAGAGATACAGTGTTTGTGTGTGTGTGTGTGTGTGTGTGTGTGTGTCTGTGTGTGTGTGTGTGTCTGTGTGTGTGTGTGTGTGTGTGTGTGTGTGTGTGTGTGTGTGTGTGTGTGTGTGTGTGCGCGTGTGCTTTCACCTCTCTAGCGAGTACACATAGAAAGCAGCCGTTACTGAACTCAGATGGCTCCAGTCTGAGAGACGTCTGTTCTGACCCACAGCCCAAACCTGGAGGGATTAGCCTGGAGGTGGAACAGAGTGCAAAGATTACTATTAGGCAGATCACACAGCAAACCAACTCTTGCTGTCCATTTCTGCTAGATTTCACCTGATCAGTGACCTAATATGTGTGGATTGTGCTACTGTAGGACCCATAGACTGTATCTATGGTTTGACCAACATGAGGTGTGGTAAGGAGAGTTCATGCCTGGTGAATCTTGACTCAGTCAGATCTTATATGGATGAGAGCACTCCTTATGCTGAAAATGAGGTCACTGCGTTTTATCTATGGAAATATACTACCTGACATGTATACAAGGGAGGAAACAATATCTGCAGTGGGATGCAACACACTGAACAACCACAGGACTACATAAATAATTCAGATTTCTCTGAGATAAAAATAGCACTACATTCCAGACTGTCAATGTATGTGTGTGTGTGTGTGTGTGTGTGTGTGTGTGTACCTGAATTGTATGAGTTTTGGGCGGGTTTCTGTTTTCTCCAGCACTCTCTGCACAAGAACTTCATTCTCCTCGGCCCTCTCTGAGCATGTGCAGTACACCACTGCATGCACCTTGGGAACTGGTGTTCAAAAGACAGTCAGCTCCACACACGCACACACTCACACAAAAACACACACACACACACACAAACGCACACACACACACTCACACAAAACACATCGTACTGCTACATCCACACAGGAGCTATTTTTATCAGGAAAGTAGGTCAGGGAACGAGTTCCATAAAAAGAAGTGGTCTGTGAATGTGTTGTGTTTATTTGTGTGGGTGTCTGTGTAGCGAGGGGCTATCTGGTGTTCTCACGTTATACTTTTCAATTTAACAAAGTGCATAATATTACAGGTGCATAACACTCTATGTGGGAAATAGGAAGAGTGAACACACACACACACACACACACACACACACACACACACACACACGCACACACGCACACGCACACACTCATGCTTTATGAGTTTACCAAGATTAAACAACAACCCCCTCTCAACTTAATATATCAACATTGTCAGGGACACTATCAGTAGTGTAGGGCAGTGAAGTCCACCTACTTACCTGTCAGAACAAGCCTCAACGGCACCATAACCTGATATCAGTTTATGGATGTGTATGTAAATTAAAGAGAAAGAGATAGAAAAAGAAAGGGAAAGATGGAGAGAGGGAGACAGAAAGATAGAGAAAGATGGAGAGAAAGATAGAGAGAGAGAGAGGGTGATACTTACAACTGAGTGCATGGCTGAGGTCTCGTGTCTGTTTGCTGGTCAGTGTGTCCAACTTGCTCTGAGTCACTGCTCCTCGAGACAGACATTGCAGCAGACTTCTATCTGGACACACATAAAGAAAGACCCATGGAAGATGGACCCCTATCTCTGGTGTTCATACACTATACACTGATTACACTGTCAAATAACAAGCCAGAGTAGCCAGTCATAAACATTTATAAAGGTCTTTTTGGACAACATGGCTACATCATTAAAATCTCTTAAGAATATGGATCACACAAGCATGAGTGTGCATAATAGACAGTCATTTGATACCTTGATATATTCATTATGTTCATACATGAATTTCTTAGCCATTCTGTACATACTGGCATAATCAGGGGTGTAGTGGTAAAATAAGAGGTGGGTAAACTATGAATTCTGTAATCACAGTAAGGTGGACTGCGCCATGCAGTATTAGATTTTTTTAAAAAGGCATTCAGAACATGTTTGATGATGGTGGAGGTTATTGTCCAATGTTTATACAAATACCAGTGGTATTAAATGGTTCCTAGAGTGTTGATGAGTGAACATATGAATGTGGATAATACAGTGTGATTTTTTTGATGTAAAAAGTTGCAATGGGTGAATAAACTTTTTTGAGAGGTGGATAAACTCTAATAAGAGGTAGATAAACTCTATTTCTGAAATGTCAGAGGTGGATAAACTGTGTTTACTTGCGTTTAGCCTCCACTACAGCCCTGGAATTAATGTGAACAAACTACTGCCGTATTATTACTCAGTATTTCCTCTATCGTTTCATTATTAGATTTCTATTACAGTAATTGCCATATCAGGGTGTACCTATGAAATCTGGTGGTCTGTTCAAGGGATTCATGAAATATAGAAATATAAAAATATCAATAATAATAATAATGTGCCTGTGTGTGTGTGTGTGTGTGTGTGGGGTACCTCCGTTCTCAGTAATGATGTGCTCCACGGGGTTGCTGAGTGCTGAGGTGGAACACTGAGGCAGCAGCAGCACCACTCTCACCTTCTGCATCCGCACATCCCACTCATCCAACTCCACAAAGCTCTCACTCAGCAGCCTCACATCTACGCACGCACGCACGCACGCACACGCACACACACACACACACACACGCACGCACGCACGCACGCACACACACAGAGAGAGAGTCCATTTATTCATTTATCAAAAAATACTGTATGTGGGCATGTTCTGGTAGGGACAGGGACAGAAGGGAAGCCTTTATGTATGTGTCTACGTATGTGAGGGGAAAAGAAGAGTGTGTGCTAGAGGGACAGAGAGAGAATGTGTAATACATATTGATTGTGTGAGAGAGGAGACGTGGCTAAACTGGCTGCCTCTGGGTCCACACTCTGGCCACACCATATCCCTCAAGGCCCCTGTGATTTGCACAGCGGCAGACCCTGGGTGGACAGAGACCACATATCACCCTGTCTGCACTGGCATACAGATCAATATGGGCTGTGGGACAACATGAAGGGGAGGGCGGTGACAGCCGGGTGCCCGAGAGTGGACTGATAACAGAATTCCAGGATACATGCAAAATGCATTAAGATTGGCATGCATGGAAAATGACTCAGGTCCACAGGTGAGGTCATGCTGAGCAACTTCCCAAATGGGATAAGAAAGAGGAGAGAGAGAGAAACTGAAACACATGAACGAGAGAATGGGGGGCTTACTTTTACATCCCATAATGGACATGAGCTTCTGCAGCTCCTTCCTCTGACTGCTGTTGGGGGGCACCCCACACACAAGAACTCTGGCTGAACGGGCATTGGCCAGGACGGCTATATGAGCCACGGTGAGTGCCGAGAAGGACCCCACCATTAGCACCTCACTATCCCCCTCCAACAAGGGACACACGGCCCATGCTGCCAGACTCCGAGACTTACCCTATACACACAGGCAGAAATGAGCAGGTCAGCCACAGTGCTCCAACTCTGAGACTGAGTGATGGTATCCTGTGTTTATGTCTACAGTGTGAGCTGATGTGCGGTACCTGTATGTTGAGAATACACTCTCTACTAAGCAGAGAGTTCACCAGCTGGGCTTTGGTGTGTGAGGGGAACACCAGCACATCGGAGCAGTGTACATCCCTCCAGAACAACAAACCAGGACCATAGGTAGGCGACTCCACCTCGGAGAAACCCACAGCTTGTAGCTGCTCACACACTTCCTCAATGCTACAGTGGCACAGACACAACAAACAAAGGAAATGATGGCTTTTGGACAAATATGAATTCCTCTGAGAGCTACAGTGATTATGGAAATATATTCCTAGACAACCGTCAATGCTTGTTTAATTTTTGAATGAACAACAAGAAAAAATGCATGACACAAAGAATAGATATACTGCAATATAAACAATATAATAAATGTGATAATGCTAGTGTAATCGAGTGCTGGTGTTGAATCCGGCTGCACCTGCTCTTAAATGTGTTAACCCATGCGTGGACTGGTAGTGTGTGTGCTCTTTCGTCTTTAATTTTCACTCTGTCAGGCAGGGTATCAGCTATGGTCAGCAGGTTTTCTTTAATCCTGAGACGGGCAAGGGAGGCCGCCAGCTTCGTCTTAAATCTTAGGCCACACGGACACATACGCAAACAAATAGAGCGAGAGAGAGAGAGATTTATTGATGTGTGTGAAGCATGAACATTCAACTGCAGAACTGACTATAGGCTTTAGATTCACACAGTTTTACATATACCATTAACACACACACACACACACACACACACACAGGAAGAACTTTGTTTCTGCTAAAAAATGCATTAAATGAAAAGCAGACCACAGCATATTTGAAGTAATTGTTGTGGATTGTCACTGTCTGAGCGCTACTTTGTAAAAACAGTAAAAGTTTTTAAAAATCTCACACACCTGAGAAGACAAGCTTCTACCTGCTTGACCTCCCCCATGGGGTCCTCCTTGTCTGCTCTGATAGGTTCTCTGGGCAGGAACTTCCTGTCCATGAGGTCAAACAACATGACCATGACCAAACCCATTAGATCATCTGGCTGTATGTATACACACACACACACACACACACACACACACACACACACACACACACACAGCATGTATTTTCAGCATTATTACACCTCACATCGTTGCCTCATATTATGGTTACAGAAAACCTTACAGAAAACATTACATATTATTGTATTTAGGCTTAATCAATAATAATAATTTAAAAACGCATGTGAATGTGTGTTTTCAGGTAAATGTGTCACTATGTGTATATGACAAACATTAATCTCACCAGAGTCTGAGAACGACACAAGCAGCTGTCAATTATGACATTCTCCAGAAGCTCTTGATCTGTGGAGTATGGCAAAGTGCACGGATTACATACTGCAGTACTCATTACGGCGGCACGCTCAATTAGTGGAGCTTTGCAACTAGTGATTCAAACAGCAAAATGTAGTCTGTCTTTCATAGACTATATAATCTACCTGCTACCAACTAGTAGTGGTTCAGGCTATAGCCACCATACATGCACCAAGTCTCTAGGACAGTAGTTGGAGGCCACAGGGCCGACTTGCCCATGTTGTGATAAGGAGACTGAGCACCAGTCAGCTATTCCATTTACCATTACAATTTACCATTTCTGCTGTAAGTGCATGTTGTGTGTGATGTCTGTATGCTACTGAGACCCCCTGAATTTCCCCTTGGGGATCAATAAAGTATCTATCTATCTATCTATCTATCTATCTATCTATCTATTCTACTGTAACTACAACACAGACCAAGTGACCCATGTGGATATTGAATAATGATGGCTTGCAGGTTTTTCCAGTCAAAAGAGTATATTGAACAATTCTATCTTCATGGGAAGAATCAAACACAATTGTATGTATGAGAGAAAAATAGTCTTGTCTTGTTTGTCAATAGCATCTGCATGCCGCCAGATTTTGTTTAGAAAAAAAGCGCACAGTCTTCAGGACGTTTTCACCATGGCAACCCTAGAATCAGAACACTAGCAAGACTCTACTTTGACAAAATTCTGCTTGATGGTCTGGTTGTTTGATACACACAATACAAACTCCTCAAAAACTAAATTATTAGGCTAAATTCTTAAATGCTTATTTCTAAAGTTAAACCTAATGTTTTTTTGAGTGATCACTGTTTGTTTTTCTCTCTCTTGTTACATGCAGATGTTCGCTAGTCCCTACTTCGAGAGGGAGTGTAAGCACCTCCTGGTTCAGCTGAAGAGGCATGTGGCTGGGACCAAAGCTGCTGGAGTGAAAGAAACTCCACCTGTGGCTGATGAGAGCTCTAGGGCCTCTGGAGATCATGGTCAGCAGCACGCTGACCACACCATCAGCTCACTATCCACACCTGCAGCCCCCTTTCCCAGCTTGGTGAGCAGCCTGATTCTAGGGCCTGAGCCCCTGCCCCTGCTGGCTCCTGTTCCACTCAAGTTGGCTTGGCTTCAGAGGAGCCCTTCTAGCTTAAGGCCCTTGTCTGTGAGGTCAGTGTAGCCCTACCCCAGGTTGCCCCGATCCCAGGGATGACCTACTTCAACCCTAGCCTTGGCCTGTCCATTGTGTTGGCCACTTTGTAAAAGACACTAGGTAAAAGCTAGAAAAGTAAGCACTCACTCACACTTGAGACTATTGAATGCCAGCTTGTAGGCCTGGTGCTGCTCCTGGGCTGAGCTGGCTGGGGGTGAGCAGGGTGGACTCTCACTCTTCTGTCCATACCGTACGACTCCTAAGCCACCTGGCTTCTCGTTGCGTGCGTGGTCAAATATGGCTGCCGCATGGACGTAAACGCGATCTGCGACAGCACCCCATTGGCTTTGAGCATCTGGGCTGCACTGCTCCCACCCTGACGGAGAAGACTGCTGTTCAGGGTCAGGAGTTGACTGTGCCTCAGCAGCAGGCATGGTGGAGTTTGTATGGTGGGAGTTGGTGGAGCTGGAGACGGTAGGCAGAGTGAGTTCTAGGGTGTATGAGGAGGTAGAGCCCATGTTTGTGGCACTTGGGCTTACATCCTGTGTCACACCTGAGGGCATGGTAAGAGAGGATGCGGTTTGTGAGGGTGTCAGAGAGTATGTAGTGTGTGATGTGTGTGCTGTGGAATTTGAAGGTGCTTTTACATGAGACTTCTTTGCGTGTGAGAGTGTAGTATGGGTGGGGTCTGTAGCATTTGGGGTGACCTTTGGGCTGCTCTGAACAGCCACTGTTAGTCTCTTGCCCTTTGCTTTGGCAGGTGTTTTTACTTTGTTCTTCACCATCATTTCCCCAAAACCTACAAAAGAGGCAGAGTGGAGGACGAGATAAACACAGGTGCACACCAACATAGTCTTTCTCAGGTCCTCAGATTTCTCCGATTTTTCTCCTGATGTGTGTCGCTGTTACTGACATGAGAGGTCTGGTAGTGTCATCAAATATGTCACACTATCAGAGCGACCCACAGACTGTGAACTAACAGGAATACATTAATATGCCAATAAGTCTTTGTCTCTGTTTTTTTTTTTTAGTTACAAGACCTCATATAATGACGCCAGCGTTCAAGCACTGGATACAGGCTCTTCTTTAAGTAAGACGCATAGGTGAAACCGAACCCTAGAGAGGGATCCGAAGATCGTTCATCTGAGACCACACCTGTAACCTGGCTCGTGCTTCTCGAAGCATGGTGAGTGTGAAGACGCGCGCCACACACACCCATCATATTTCCCTGATCTTAAATAAATAATACTCCATCCTCCGCTAGCGAGCCAGACTGCCATCAGTTACCCATAGGTGGGGCATACCAGGCTAATAAGCTACATTTTTGCACCAGGTGGATATAAGAACTGACCAACTTGGGATGCATTGAATTATTTGTGTAATTTGTTCGCAGATCACTTATTGCAAATAAGATAGACCTAGCATCGGCAATATGTCGAAATGTATCATAAGTAGGCTATTGTTAAGGATTGATAGACTACCACAAGTAAAACAGGGTTTTAAGTACGCAAAACAATGACAGAAATTATATTGTCGATCATATTGTCTAGTAAGAAACACACTAAACGCATCAAAATAAGGGCACACTATGAGGTAAAATAACGAATTACCTTTTGCATCGTAGATCCAGCAAGATGGACAGGTCAAGGTGTAATCCGCTTGAGCCTTACTGTACCTGGTGAAGTGCTTGATGAGGGAGTGGATCATGTGCTCTTGTCACTCGAAGTTTCCGACACCGTGGTAACAATATGGTAATCCAGACACAAGTCTCCACCTCAGATAACAGGCAACTCTTTTAGGCTTGTTGCCTCTGATAAGCTACAAGTTACAATGCCTTCAATTTAACATTTTATTTAACGTATGCTTTACTTTAGAGCCAAATTACATTGGTTGCACTTGTTGCCTTACTGACAGTAAATGTCTCAAGACTTAGCCTACTGACATTCTGTAGGGTTTAGTCAAATGCAACCAAATACTGCATATTAGGCCAACCAATCTTGCATCAGTACAAGCACCCACCACCACCACCCACCCCTTACTGCATGTCTATTACTTTTGGGTAATGAAATTATTTCCCTATACTATTGGATTTTGAAGTTAGGCATTCCCGTACTTATTTATGACCCATGTCAGTGTAAAACATCTGTATGTTATTAGAACAAATATACATTAAGAAGATTTATGTCGTAAGTAGCCAACCTCAGCACAGTTTCTACAATCCCTCTTTACATGTAAAGGCACAACTAGTCACAAATACTGAGGGGGTTCTGTTGTGCAAATCATCAAACACCACAGCTGGTGAAAGAGAGTTCCTCCTTTAAACAGTAAAGCCTAGCTCCACCTGGTGGTAAGCAGGGTAAGGCTTTTCTGCTCTCCTACTAAATTATTGATCTTGGTTGACAGGAATTATTGTGCCCTGATGAGGACTGATCTACCATCCGACATCTCTCCTAAGCATTTCAGGTCATCACATGTCCATCTAATGGTGTACGATCACATTACATTCCATCCAATCCAAATAAACTCAAGAGATTCAGAAAACAGCAACCAAAATATTGCTCATGGTATTAAACAGTTTATTACTTACCCTTGCAAAAAGGGTTTCCATCACATAAATGTACAGCAAAAATCTATCAAAAACATAAGTCTGCTGTCTAAAGTGCTTCCCACAGAAAGAGCTATTAAACCTGTTCAGTCAGCAATGTGAGTTTATATTTACATCCCAGGTCAGTGTAACCACTTCCCTGTCACTATGACAGCATAGTCTAAGGCTGAGAAAGTTATCATACAAAACAATAGTGTGGTTAAGAAGAGAAGGAAGATGAGAGGAGAGGATGATGGAAGATTCTAAAAGCCCTTTGAAGAAGTCTGTACAGCGCATCCCTTCACAGGAGGACATATTGGGAGGGGTTATGACAGGGTGGTCCTAGGTGTGGGTGGCAGCCAGGTGATTGGCCAGTGGTTAGTTCTTGCCTTTTCCTTTGCCTTTGCCTTTACCTTTGCCTTTGCCTTTCCCAGAATCCTCTGCTTTCGGTTTCACAGGCTTAGCCTTCTTCTGCTGCAGGAGAACACAGAAAGTTCACACATGAGAGAAAGGCACAACCAAAACGACTGCAAACACAAACACACAGCACCGACCCGAAGTGCGTACCTTGATCATGGCGTCAGCTAGTTCCTCCTCCTCCTCTTCCTCCTGTGGCTGGGAGTCGTTTTCGCCGTCCGGTGTGGTTAGGTCAGGCTCAGGGCCTCCTCGCTTGCCCTTCTTCACAGCCTGCAGCGAGTATGGCATCAGGTGGCTCTCTTTGTTATAGGCTCTTGTGAAAGCCGCTTTCACCTGAGAGAACACACACACACACACACACACACACACAGTCAGTCATATTTTCGAATATTACTAAGGGGGACACTATGGGAAAGGGACCAATTATTTATGGTTGCTTTTATTCTGCTGAAGCTAGTGAGAGCCCCAGCCCTTATAAACTTAAGTCATCAGAACAAGGCCCTTATATGTTATTTTATGTTATTCTGTAATGTGTGTATAGGTGCAGACTACTGTTGTAAACCAAATTGCCACTCAAGGACAATAAAGACTATCCAATCCAGTCCCATCCAGATTGTCCTATTCAGAACAGCACAGAGATAGTTCACCACCGGCCTGCTCACCTTGGGGTCCAGTTTGGAGTAGGGGTCCGGCTTGCCTCCCCACGTACTTATCTCCATCATGCTGTCCACGTCCTCTTTCATGAGGTTGTAGTCATCTACGAGCTGCACTGATTGGCTGGCTCCCTCTGCACCGGCCCGCTGCAGGGGCGCCAGCAGAGCTGAGCGCAGGTAGGGCAGGTAGTCCAGGTTTACTGCCTGCTTACTGCACTGGGTCCTACAGGGAGAAGGATTTACAGCACATCAACAACCTCAGAATCTAAAACACTGCAAAGACATTTGAGTACTGCGGTCCCTGTAACTCCATTAAATCTAAAACACAGCACAAAGAAAACTCAAATCCCTTTGCCTTTTAGAGGCCACAAAAAGGTAAAAGAGCCAGCAACAGTACATGCATTTCCATATTAGGGATGACGCTACAATGACTACTGTCATACTACAGTGCGTACTATAGCTTGCTTATTAAAACCTCATAAACCTCTGCACTGCTTTCATTGCTACTGAACACACTGATGCTGACCTCAGACACATGTGAGAAGCCAGCTCCTGGACGATGCGGCTGTGTTTGCCCGTGGAGGAGAACTTGCCCAGCCAGCTGGGGAACGTGGGAAACTGATTCATGTATCCACGCATTAACTCACCCGGCAGCACGCTGGCATAGATGGCCTGAAACACACACACACACAGAGTCAGGAAAACTCATGTCTACAGCCCTCATCACTTTTGGAACTGCAGGCAGTTTGGAGTGCTACATTCACCCCGCAACATGTCCTCTGAGTGAGTGTGGGTTTTCACATGTGTGTTACCTGTGTGGGCAGCAGGGACCAGGTCTGTTTCAGACGGATCTGTCGGTCTACCAAGTCTCCATCACAGATGCTGTCTGCAGTTTTGCTCAGCAGCACCAGGTGGCTCTTCAGGTTACCACTGACAACAGACACGTCATCGCCTCAGTTAACAATAGTCATGGTTACTGACACCTTTTCAACACTGTGTGTGGCAGCATGGCTGAGTTAGAAGGGACTCTCTGTGTGTTTGTGTTTGTGTGTGTGTGTGGACACTCATGCAAGTTACCCTGCTGCAGCGGGTTTGACGTGTACATAATTCTCCTGGACGAAAAGTGGTGCCAGAGAATAGTCATGGAAGAAGAGGTCTGACTTGTCAATCAAACTCATGTGTGCAGTCTCCTCTCCCTTTGTAAACACTTTTCTGCACACATCAAAAGGACCCTAAAGGCACAGACACAAATACTGTAAGTTATCAGCTATATAAAATATACATACATCATCTTCAAGCACACAAGCCATGATATTAAGCAGGGAGGCAAAATTAAAATAAAATCAGTTTACCATTTTAATATCTTTCCTGGCATTGCTGGCATCTGCTTTGGCCTGGTCATAGGTCATGACTTTGTCTTTGGCGGACCACATACTGAGATTATGCAGTACCTACAGAAAGTGAGAAGAGTGGACAGTGTGCATCATTGCCAAAAGAGTGTTATTCTTAACCATAAAGCACCAGCAGAAACATCCATACACACAATGTCACTGAGAGAATAACACTGTAAAGGTAGCATAAATTCAACGCTGAATGATGAAGGCATACATGAGCATGTGTAAGTAATTGTTAAAGTCATTAGAAATTGCTATAGAGTGCATCTATGTACTATACCAGTGGTTCTCAATTGGTCTGACTTTGGGACCCACAATTTCCCATGTTCATAGTCGCGACCCATATATATTTTTTTTAGCGTTCAAGCCATGGATATTGTGAGCTACATGGTAAGACGAAGCGAAGTGCCTGTAGGCCTACTTGTTTGGCATTAGCCTACATTTGTGAAGTCTTCAACTCTTAATGTCACCTTTCAAAGTACTCTACAGGTATGACTTTGACAGAGGTGCCTTGTTTCTATGTGGCATTTTAGTTTTGATGGTTTCATGCTCTCATGTGCCAGCCATCTACTGCACAACACACAATGGGGTTTCTATCCTATTTTGTCCTCAGTTTAAGCGAATCCATATCTGAGCTTACTGTAGGCTACTTCAAATATTCAAAGTAGCAGCCTACTTCCTTTACCACTAAAATGATCTCTAACATGACCTGTCACATAAACATTGTCTATGTCCATGACAATGACTGATATGTAGGCTACAAATAAAGTTTATCAAAAAAATAAAGGTCCAATATTAGATCTGATAAGGTATCATTTTAAATTGCTGATTTTTAAATTTATTTTTAACCACAAGCTCTGCGACCCACCCAGAACGGTTCCGCGACCCACTTTTGGGTCCCGACCCACCAGTTAAGAAACACTGTACTATACCATGAGGTTGGTCAGTCATACCTGTCGCACATCCTGATTGGATGCTAAAATAATCTCATTGAGAGCTGGAGGTGGGACCTTCAGGCCTTCTTTGAAGCAAATGGACATCATCGCACCCTGAACAGAGGGATGAAATCAATATGTTGAGGGCCGGCGGGTTGTGTTGGCCCATACATATAAGGTACAGAATTACTGACTGTGTGTGAGTGTACGAGTATGAGAAAGAGAGAACGGATGTATATGCACAGAATACCCGGTTTTACCTGGTGTGTGTGTGTGTGTGTGTGTGTGTGTGTGTGTGTTTGTTGAGGAAATCACCTTAATCTGCTCCACCCGTGGCCGCTGGAAGCGCAGGTCAAAGCAATAGTTGGAAAGTGAGCGGATTTTCTGGTGGTTACGATCGTTACACATGCAGATGATGGGGATCTTGGAGGTCTTTATCAAAGAAATCATTTCCTAGAGATGGAAACACATATGACAAGGTGGATCAGGTTGATCAGGCAGTGTAATGCCCAAACAATGCCCAGATGGCAATGCCTACTTCAACAGGGAACACAGAATGTGCAAGTATCTGCCAGACGGACAAGTACCTGAATTCCCCCCCTGTCTTCATTTCCTGCCATGCCATCCACCTCATCCATGATCAGCACATGATTCTTGCTGACCGTTTGAGATGCACCTAAAACATGGGACCACATGAGGCCTTAAAGCATTGCAGTGCCACAAAAAAAGACCTCTCTACCCTCTTACAAATTGAGTGGAGTGAATACCCTTGGAGTGAATACCCCTGACTCCTGATAAATAGGAGTAAATACAAACTCTTGTCAGTGGTTACTATGGTTCCGACACCTGTCAGTGAAGTTAAGCTCTATGTTCCATTCACCTCTATGAATGGACCCTATGATACAATATAACATATGATATTGACATATACGAGCGAATTGGGAGACACAAGGGGAAATGTTGGGGAAGTTTAACCCTGTTGTGACAGAGAGCAAAGTTAGCAGGTGTCATCTTTGACGGTTTGAAGCTTGGAAAGTTTTTTAAGTAAAGGGTGTTTGTCGTTCCTGGTACATTAGACATTTAATCATGAGCTTACTTTTATGGAACGACAGTTCTGATATATAAAAACAAAAGACTGGATAGCTTACTAGCTGGTTAGCTAGTTCTATGCACATCATCACTACACACTGAGAGAAAGTGGAATAGAACATTATGTCCAATATTCCAATATGTGGTTTAATGTTCTGCATTTCTCATTAGTGGGTCACTTTGATACTAAAAGTATGATTCTATGTAATGACTGTATGATATCTGTACTGTCCCTGTGTATATCTCTGTGTGACTGTGTTTAGAGATAAGCAGGAATATTATGACTTTGCAGTGTTTCACTGTTCTGCATGGCTGCGTCAGTAGCTATCTGCTCCGGATTGCCAGGTTGCCACTTAATCAGGGTCTGATTCAGTGTAGTCCACGTGAGATGGGATGACCAACGCCATCTCCCGTCAGCCTGGAAGGATACTTAAACCCTAACTATTTCCTTGTCTAGTTAGAGCAGCTGATGGATCTTTAGGTGAAGTCATGCTGTCTCTCCCTTGATGCGCATCGTTGTAAATAAACTCTGTTCCTGATTTCTCATACTATTGGCCTGACTGGGTCTCTATTAAATCTATGGTATCAAAATTACCATCAACACCATGACACACACCCACAGAGAGAAGAAAGCTTTGCTGGCATGTACCAGTCCCGATAGAAAGCCAACACTCATGAAGGGTGTAACTGGCTGAAATGTACCTGAGTAGAAGTTCTTAATGCTGGTGTTGTTCAGAGACTCAGCAATCACCGACTTGAGAGTGTTCTTGCTGCGGGCACAGCTGGCGTTCATCTCCACATAGCTGTAGCCCAACTCCTGCACACATGGAAGAGTTTGTACGATGATTTGGCAGCTAAAGGCTAACATTGACGTACACTGAATTGTATGGGTGAGTGTGGACTGACCTGACACACGAGAGCTGCGGTGGTGGTTTTGCCTACACCAGGAGGGCCTGACAGCAACGCAGCCTTAAAAGTAGATCCATCATCTTTACCTCCAAAGCGACCAAAGCGCCCTGCTGCAGACACGGGTGAGAAAGAGAATATCATTCACCTACTGCTCCTCAAGAACACCTACAGTAACTCACACACACATAATTCTGAACCAGCTGTACAGCATGGACTGTGAAGTATGTGTGTGCGTGTGTGTGTGTTTGTCGTCTGTTTACCGGCAGGCTTCTCTCCACTGTGGTTACTGTACCAGTTCTTGAGCCAGCGCAGAAGTTTAGCTGCACAACTCTGATCACCCTGTTGACCAATCACAGCCTTCAGGGTCTGAGGGCGATATTTATCCACCCACATCAGACTACTCCCAGAATCCTCTGGGGCAGACTTCCGCCCAAAAGAGAGCTCCTTCTTCACATCTGCCGTCGAGGCCATTTTACGTCCCGGGGTTGTCTGACCTTTGACCTCTCCTGGACGGGGTTTCCTAGGGCTGGGTGTGCGCTGCGGAGTCTTTGGGGTCTGGGCACGAGGAGGGGTCTTAGTCTTACTCTTCGCCCCTTTATTCTAAAAACAAAACAGATGTGTGCTACTAACCAATCTCCCCAATCCAACTCTTTCCACAGCAGAAACCAGTGATGCCGGCCAAACTTAGCCCCGCCAACAACATCTGAAGTCGGGACGTCCGGTCTATACTTGTTCCATTGTGGAACAACTATACCCGAACCAGAGCTGCTCGGACCAATTAAATTGGGCTTTGTACAATGACAGACAGATGAGCAACAGTAGTTGTAGTAATGTGCACATCCCCACCGGTGAGGTGCAGGGCAAATGGAACTAGAACTCAAAAAGAATGAAATGCCCGCACTCTGCTAAAACTCCCATACATTTATTATGTGCTGCAATGTTTCGACCCGGCTGGGTCTTCCTCAGGCAAATGTGCAAATGTGCAGCCGGGTCGAAACGTTGCAGCACATAATAAATGTATGGGAGTTTTAGCAGAGTGCGGGCATTTCATTCCTTTTCAGATGAGCAACAGTGCCTCGTCCATCACGTCATCTAAGCACACTTGATTGCAACAAAAACGCTGTGGCTAGAAGCTAGACAGATGTCTTCTAAGACCCCGTGTACACTTAGGGAAAATTCATATATTTCCATGCGGTTTTGCCTTTCATTTACATGAAACCGGAGATTTTATCAGCTGAAAACAATTATTTCTGAATCTCCGGCCAAAGTGGATATGTGGGAAAACTCTGGTTTCACTTTTGCATGCATCAAGGGAAAACAGTGATTGCATTGTGACATGTTCCCTCTTTTGTTTGAAATCTCTGACTGGCCACCTGTTTGCTCGAGGGGTTTGCGACACCCTTCCCCAGCTGTTTTTAGCATTGTGTGAACGGAATTATTTTTAAAAACGAAGAAGGGGAAACATCCTTTTTTCCGAATAGCCTACCCTACTACGAGGTCTTAGATTTCCCTATTGGGTGTTGTACAAGATATTGACAGCGCAATAACTTTAGAAAACGACCAGAAAACAATGTTAAGGCATTTGTGGAGAAGAAGGATGGTTTGAGGGTTCTTCCTACAGTTCACGGTAAGCTATTTCGTTGCTCTGATTGGTTAAGTCTATCCAATTGAGTGCAGAGGCATTTCCCCCCCTGTATCGGTTGAAACACGCCCCATAATCACTTCCCAAAGGAGCAGTATCAGACTCAAATCCTGACTAAAATTGAGTATGACGGCATCAAGTGATGCCACCACTGTGTTTACCTCTGCTTCGGCAGCAATCTCATATTTGGATTTTTTTCCAGGTTTGGTCCGAATCAGCTCCAGTAGACCATCTTCGTCAATAATCTGAGTGCCCAAACTTTCTGCCTACACAAAGACAGACAGGGAGATAGGATTTTTAGCCTTCTGCTGCAGATGAACGTTGTGGTTATGAGTGAGTACAAATGAAGAGAGTGAGAGACAGGCCATTACTTTCTCAGTCTTGGAAGCTCCACCATCTCGCCCTAGCACCAGATAACTGGTCTTCCTGCTGACATTTCCGGTCATTTTCCCTCCATAGCGTTCTATGAGAGACTTTGCATCATCACGTTCAATCGACTCCAGAACACCAGTCACCACAAACGTCAGCCCCTCCAGACAGTTGTCAGCACCCTGTTTAAGACCCAAACACACAAACACAATTCATCTCAGTTGATTGTGCGGGAAATGTGCTAGCCAAACTAAACCACTATGTGGACTTGATGTATTTTGTGTGTGTGACAGCTGTGGTTTGGCCTAGCGTAGCACGAGCCTTACCACAGGGATTTCTTTGGAGCCAAGTGCCCGTGGACCATCTCTATTAAGGTAGTTCCGGAAAGCAGCAGAATTTCCCCGGCGCTTCTCTGAATCCTCTGGACTAGTCTGAATGTCACAAGCCACAAGGAGAATAAACACCAAAAAAGACAGGATGAGACTCATCTTAGTAGTAAAACACAGTGACAGTGTGAAGAATTAAGGCATATGTCTGTACTCACCTCTGGCTTTTTAGGAGAGATTTTGCTTGAACCAGGTGTTTCAGCGCTTCCTGTTTTAGGTGTAAGGTCACCAGTTCTTGGCGTACTTGGTCCTCCTGTTCTGGGTGTGGCTGCTCTCTCCGAGTGGAAGGGCTCTCTTTTGGGCGAGATGACTTTCTTTTCCTCCTTCTCACTCTTTTTCCTGTGCTCCTGCTCCTCATCTCTGCGTTTCAAGGAGGCCAATTTGGAGCTGGTCTTCTTGGGAGTGGGATGCCGGCTGTCCGTCTTACTGGTCTGTTTGCTGGGAGAGAGGCTTGGGCTGGGGCTGGCTCTGTCCCTAGAGTCCTTGAGGGCCTGCAGAAGACCAAGAACATATGAGCAATGCAAACAGACACACAGAGAGAGCAGAGAAGACATGTCATGCTGGTCTACGTTTCTACAATTAGAGGGCATCTGATCAACTAGACTTTATCTGCGACATACCAAACCTGCCTGTCTTTGAGGCATTCTATGCTAAACATGCTATGCTGCCAACCTTAACTAAACATGCTATGCTGCCAACCTTATCAGCTACTGTTATTTGCAGCTGAAGAATCATGACTCGCCTCCCCAGAGGCATAAGTGTCATAATTTTTAAATATCCAAATGCACAGCTAAGCAAGAAATGGCCATATACACTCCATGCCTTTTTGGGTGAGGGCCGCTTCTGGTTCTGGCTGAGATGGTCCGTCCTGTCCATCTGTTTACTGGAAGAGAAGCTGGAGCTGGAGGTGGGCCTGTCACCAGTGTCCGTACGAGCCTGCAAGAAAGATAGCACATAATGTGTCACATAAGATACACAATACACACACACACAAATGTAGACACTTACAAATCTGCATACACAGACAACTAAAGAAACAGACCTTTTTAGCAAGTGGAGCCTCTTCTAGCATTGCTAGAGTTCGGGCAAACTCTTCGTCTTCATGAATTTGTTTTTCCAGCTGTATACACAAACACACAAACAAGCACTGTGAGAGAACTGCAAAATGTGTATCACTAACCTTGCATTCATGTTTGTGTGTGTAAATTTAAATGTGTGACACTGTTCCCACCTCCATATCCTCATCCATCTGTAGCTGTTTTGCGATGACCTCATCATCCTGAGACTCATCTGGATCCTGAGTGGGCTGAAACATAACACACACATGACAAGCCTTACAACAGTAAATGTAGTTTCTATTCCATGCAATATATTTAAATATCATACCTTGAGCTTGATACCACATTGAGATTCTATCATGGAACTACACCCTGTGGTAATGTATATTGTCTATAATTCTCCCTAAACTATTGCCAGCGTATCTGTGAGGGGAGGGGACACACACAAACCACTCACTGCTTTCCTTTTGACACTGGCCACAAGTTTCTTGTCCGAACGCTGGACACTGCTGGACCCAAAGTAGTCCAGTACTGAGGTGGGAGTTTGTTTGGGAGAGGATAACACTTTTTGCTTGATCGGAGATGTAGGCTTTGGTTTGGATAGAGTAGGGGACTTGACAGGTGACTTTGGAGATGATTTTACGGACACTTTAGTGGGGCCCTTTTGCGTTTTCTTGTCAGCATCTTTGCCGGCCTTCTTAAGACCATTCTCCACTGGCTTCTTCAAGGACAGAAAGGCATCGTCTGAATCTGAACACAGAGATAGCATTCCACGTTAAAGGGATTATCTTCCCTCCATCTCTTTCACCCATCGTACACATTTTATCTGCCAAACAATTAGCACTGAGCAGTTTCTCTCACCTGAATCAGACACATACTGGATGGGTCCTTTCTTCTCTTTTTCTGTCTTCACTGAGGGGTCTGCTTTCTCTTTCTGATGTTCTTTATTCCTCTTCTTCTGCTCCTCTTCATCAGAGTCTGGGATGAAAAGCAAGTTCACTCATTGCAGCAGACAAACAAAGATGTCCCCTGGTGCAGCTGGGACCAAATCTAGCACCATAATAATTAGCCTGATAATATGTTCCCACTGGTCTTCATTTGAGGTAGGAACAGACCTTCATATAAGCACTACTAGCTTCTGCTGTGTCAGAGTGTGGAGGACATACCATTACACATTTTGGGCCAGTTTTTTTTTTTTTTTTTTTTTTTTTCATAAAAGGATTAAGCTAGTCCAGGATCGAAACAGGATGTTTGTTGGGAAAAAAAATGTTTAGTCTAGGACTAGGCTTAATCCATGTATGGGAAACCAGACAGTTATGTTTGAACTGGAAGAATCTGTACCGGAGTCTATGACCGCTCTCTTTTTCTCTCTCTTTCTCTTTCCTGGCAACTTCTCCTCTGGGGTCTAAAATGCAAAACATGTAAACACACATGAATATAACTTTTGCATTAATAATCGGTGCACTTTTAGGGTCTAACTTAATATAAGGTGCAAGAAGGACCTTGGACACTGATTTCTTTTTGTTGGGCTTCTTCTCCTCATCTGTTCTATTGCTGCTGTTCAAGGGGGCTTTAGGAGGAGCTGGTTTTGTGGGAGCAAAAAATCTCCGAATGTCCTGCAGATCAGGAACACAGAAAACATGTCTCATCATGAGGAACACATACATCCGTTAATTATACTTAGTTTATGCAATTGATCGGATTAAACCGTGTCATTTTGGTTACGCAAATGATCGAATGCTATGTTTCTGCGACAATTTGTCTTGATGCAACTGTCCACCGAGATGAACTTTAATTGAGCATGCATTAAAATACCAGTTAGACGACAACTGTCATCATCGAACTGCACTATTCTCAGATAGCTAAAAAGATCACAGCCTGCAAACGGTAAAACACGGCATATAAGTTAAACCTGAGACTATTAACATAAAGCACAACTTAAATACGTGACTCCATCTGAGTTGTTGTCCAATATGTTACATTCTATGCGATGTAATAGTTGTATTAGCTGCGTTAAATAGACAGAGCTAGCTGTAAGAACTAACGTTTTAGACCATGCCTCATTACATGAATCCGATTACAGCGTGAGGTTTTCAGTTATATTATCGTAAGAACACTACCTTAGTATAGCATGCATGAAGGCAATCACTCACCATGGTCAAAGCAATAACATATGTTACGTCTTTATTTTGGACAGACAAGTTAACATCAATTTCGCTATGGTTTCTTTGGCGCCAAGTATAATTCGCATGGGCGCCGTGTGATGACGCAGGAAAGTATTCCTTCCTGCAAACTTCAGTGCATGCATCTTGGAGAAAAAAATATTGTCACAGCCAATTTTCTCTATATATAACTAAGTTAACACCAAAACCGTTCATTTTCAACCTTATTTTTTCATTGTGGTGTTGTGGTTGTCCTGTATATTAAACTCTACGGTATGGCAAAGACAAGCAGCTGTTATAGACATAGCCTAGGCCTAAAAAATAAATAGTCAGTGGTAGGCTAAAACATCTCATAATATATTAAATATATATACAGTATTTGTGCTGTTATTCTAAGAACCTTCAAGAGTGGTGCCACAATGATTTTTTAAATAAACAAATTGTATTTTGCATCTTGCTAAATGTATGCATCAAAACCATAATTTAGAAAGTTATGTGTGTAACTGTGTCTTTGTGTGTGCGTGTGGTGTAGACTAGCTAGATAGAAATCTCCTACATTTGTGACGTTGATAGCAATGCCCTGTGTGACGTCATATGTTGACAGGCGTGAATGCGTGTAATGACGCAAGCACTCTACTTTATCCTGACTATTTTTACACCAACCTTTCTACACCAACCAAGTGTTGGAAAGCAAGGACGACGCCAACTAAAGATGTGATTTACTGTCACAGTGCTCATCAAATAGGCTACTACAAAATGAATGTTAGTCACATAATGATTACTGTTATTCTACTATTCATTTATTAATACATAGATTATAGGTTTAGATTACAGAATTATATATTTGATAGATAATACACTAGCCTAACACTTTTGCACTGATTTAAAAAAAAAAAAAAAAACATTTACCAGCAGCCTACATTGAGAGGATTAATGGACTCAAAACCCAACAGGAAATCTAAGAAGAAAAAAGAGCCAAGTGTAAGTCTTTTGATTTTGATTAGGCCTACAATTGTATTGAAATGATGATTGAAGGAACGGCTGTTGCAGATATTATGGACCAAAACTGCAAACGGGTCACCCTTGGATTTTAATATGGACTTAGATTATTAGTCAATATATGTTTATTAGGAGAACCCGAACAGTATATAGAAATAGGAAATACAGTATCATGTGGTGTCAGGCTTTGTAGTGCTTTGTAAGTAGCAGACCTTACAGTATAGGCTACAGAAACGTTTATTTTTTAAGACATACAGTGTATTTCATATTGTTATTGTTACTATAAATAAAAATAGATTTTTACATCAATGTACGGAGGGGTCCTTTCATCAACTCATCCCAAACCCAATAAAGTGACACCTGTGGAAACCAAGAAGAAGAATTATGTCCCCTCCAGCAAGACCAATAAGAGTGAGTTCAACTCACATGTGAAATTATTTACACAAGATCTATCTCAGTTCAAAGCAAGTCTATAGGTCTTTGTTTTCTTTCCACAGAAATCCTTCCTCCAGTCAAGCATACTGTGCCAAGGTATTTGCTACCAATGAAAAGCTCAGTTCGGAGCCAGACAAGTAAGTTGAAAGGACACTTTTGCTCATATCTAACTATTCCTGATTCAGTATCTAATTTTGAGATTTTCGTAACACAATGGTCACAGAACAATTTTCCAAAGATGATGGTGAGAAGGTTCCTCTGGCGTTAGATGGTCCTGCTGCTCTACATCAGTTAGTAAAGCAGCCATTATATGATGAGCCACACAGTGAGGTAGCCAGGGAGTGTTTATCACCACATCTCATTAGACATTTTCCAGCTGAGTCATTTGCATTTCTGGAGCAACTCTCTCAAATGTGAGGTTTAGTCCACACTTGACAAACATAATACTGACATTTTACTTGTGTCTCCTGAGAGCGCCACTCACTGGACATTTGTGTGTTGCTTCCAGGCAGAGAATAACTGTTAAGAAGATTCTGAAGATGAAGGTGATTGATTCTGTCTTAATCTTTAAGCTACTTTCAAAATGTGCCAGCGTGTTGACATAACACCAACATGCTATAGGCCTAGCATTTCATAGCACAATCTCAACTATTCTACTTTCATTTTCATTTAGTACATCACCAACCTGGAACTGCTTCAGAAGTTCAAAACAATAACTGATTGGGTAACTATTGCATCCAGAGATGTGGTTCTCCCAGCTGTCTACTTGTACCAGGCCATAACAAAAGACTTATACAAAAAGTACACCCAGAAGGACCTCCAACATAAATGGCTATGCCTAGGTGATGGTGGAATGTCCCGCGCAGTAAATCATGAGGGAGTGGTCAGTGCAGCTAACATGTTTAATGCCCTAGTCTGCATGACAAGGACCAACAGGAAGCAACCAGAAGACTCTGATGAGAGCTGCCTGGCTTATTCTGGGCAATCTACACCAAGCGACTCCTCTGTTGCCATCCACAGGAAAGGCAGTCTGCTCTTTTGTAGCCGCATTCATTTTAATGCCAGTAAGCTGGTCCAGCACATTTATCGGATGCTTCTGAATTCTCACTTGGGAAGCATATACATATCCCAAAGCTGGTGGGCAATGATGACTCCAGATTTGGCGGCTAAAAGGAATCTTGAGTTCCTTTCTGACCTGCTTTTCAACTTCATTGTATACGCTGTCAAGAATCTCCTAGAGTCATTCTTAGGATTGCCCCACAAAGTACCTTGCAGTAGCTCTATGGAGTGGACTCTTCGGAGCAGACCAGGTGTGTCCAGCAACGTGCTCTCAGAAGAGGAGGCCGCACTGGAGGCCTTGTCTGAGGTGTTGATCAGCAGGGTGGCTGACACACTCTCTCCCATCTCTGAAACTCAGCAGAGAGCCAAAGGTAGCATTGGAGAACGTATCTTTCACAAATTAATTTAGCATAATATAGACTACACATATTTAACTCTTTATTTCATTGCAAAGGAACTTGGTATTGGTACTGAAAATTGTATTTTTATAGATTTAACATCTGAGGACAGTGCAGCTGAGGCTGACCAGGAAGAGCCCATTGTCTATGATGACCACCTGGAGGAGTTCATGTCCTCACTACACATGAGTGGGACTCCGTCTGCCAGCAGGAGCCCTTGCACATCAGAGGGACTAGACTCTGTCACAACTCTCAGCACTCAGTCTTTAGAGACCGACTCTGGCCTCTTGATGCTATGCAAAAACGAAAACGGATCAGTTTACCAACACCCTACTTACCCAGTCTCAGAGGGCAGAGACTGTGATGAGCGTTCGCACACCGTGGTATCTAAGCAGACATCACTGAGTGAATTTTGCTTAGACCACAACTCAGTCAGTGGAAACTCAGCACAGAGCCTCAGCAGCTGTACTTCAATGTGTGTACCTCCAGGGTGTACAACAGCTGAGCCCAACCTCAGCTCAGCAGAGACAGTCGAGTTGACTGAGGGATCTGATTATGGTCATCCACCGGAAGAGAGCAGTCAGGCTCCCTGTGAGCTATCCAGTCTCACCGGGCCCAGTATTTGCTGTGCTTCTGATGAACTTCCAGGTAGGGCCTGCTCCAGCGGTGACCCATCTCACTCAAACTCCACCTCTCACAGTAGCCAAGCCAGCCCCACCTCAGACAGTGATGCATTGGATGCTGTGGCAGAGGACACACAGTCTATAGGGAGCCAGGACATCAGCACCAAACAGTTGTCCAGTGACCACTCTTTAAGAGCCCATCAACAAAAATCATCTGAGGTGAGAATTTGCCAAAAAAAAAAAAAAAACTTAATCCAATCTAATCTAATTAACTGGCAATGTTTCTGATTGTTCTACCGTATTTATTTTAAGTATTATAATTGGATGTTACATTTGACATTTTATTTCCTTATTACCAAGTAAAGCTTTATTAATAATGTTGTATGGGCTTAATAATAATGTTGTCCCCCCCAAACTAGAAAGAACATTTAACTATCAATGGTGACAATTCAAAGATTGTTTGTCAAGAACATCTTTAAACTGGATGCCCCTCCCTTTGTCTTTTCAGTCCATGAAGGATACTGCGGATATGCAAGAGAAAAGACTGAAATGTGAAAACGGCCTCTATAAAGGGGTAAATTATTTCTAGTCCCATTCTTCCTAATGTAAACACATTCAAATATTCAAGTCAGCAACTGAGATTGAGAATATTAATACAAAAATATGGAGAAACATCATCTGTAACTGTACTCACAAAGGGAATGAATAAATACAATAGTAGAAGTGTCCTTATATCAAAACAGTAAGGACAGATATACTATTTTTTACCCTTACCCGATATTTACACTGACCCTGATTTTGTTATTTATTCTACAGACAAAAACCAAAATAGGTCCTGAAGGTATGTTTTTTTGGAGGACAGACATGGCTTAACAGTAGTCATTTATTCTAAATAACGGTTGTAGCATTGCACTCGCTATTACTATGCACAATTAAATGCTACACCATTCTGTGGCTATACAGGTGTTATGGAGTTGTCCACTGACAATAGACGATTCCACCGGTCCAAGGCTGTCTCAAGATTCTTCTGCTTCAAGTGCAGAGAGGAATCATATGAAGATGAAAATAGCTCACATGAACAATAACTCATCTAAACATGCTATTTTTTAGAAATAAATAGATGCAAAGCCTTAAAGCAAGGTCTCCTCATGCCCCCCTCCCCGTTGATTAGGATTGGACTTCATGTAGCCACCTGCACGTCTTAAGATGACTGCCTAACGTGATTTGACGTATGCACAATTCCGGCTTGAAAACATATCAGAATCTCAGAAATTCTCATGTTATGCAGTCATCTTAAAACAGCTGGAAGTGGCTACATGAAGTCGAATCCCACTATTGTTCCTATTCTTAATCATAATCAAGGACTGCACTTAATCTCAATTTGGTCTACATCTATGACCAGGGAGTTTCATTGCTCATAAAAATGCAAGAAAAATTAGCTCAGACTAGCTCTGCTCGTTTAAAAATGTTTTTTTTTTTTTAGAGTGATTGAACGTAACTAACAGTAATCACTTCATCACATCAGAACCTGCCAATACAATATCCAAAACTTCCCCAAATCCTCCAAAGAGCTTAGGAAAGCTTTCTAGGCAACATGTGGTTATCGGGCAATACAGCCAGAAACGTCAACAGGACACAGAGTGGGAGACTGAAAAACAATTTTATTTCTGAATTCCACATTAGTCCTCTGGCACCTCCACAACGGTGGTCTTCTCGCTGACATAGATGCCGTCCAGAAACTTCCGGATGTCTTTTTTCCGCACAGTAGTTGCCTGCTGGATCAATGCAGCTGTGAGACCAAAAAGAAACACGAGTGAAATCAAAAAGAATTCAAAAAATGAGCTGTGTAGGATAAAAATATGACAAACGCTGTAGACAATCAAGTCAGAGCTGAAAGAGATGTTATGTTATGAAGGCCAGAAGAGTGAAGTACAGGTGCTGCATGCATGCATGCATGCAAGTTAGTAACATGTAAAAAAAGCACAAAAAAAAGAAGAGCGTGCATGTGGACATCAAAAAAGTAACACTATGGCATTGCCATAGGTAGAAATCCCAACATAGCAGGAAGATCTTGCATCAAAGGAAACAATTAATCAATGTAGGAAAAACAAAATGAGGGAAAGACAAAAGCAGACAAAAAGAAAAAGAAAACGTAGATGACAAAAAAGCGCTTAAGAAAAGCCAGCCCAAAAACGAGTGGGCGACCCTATGGTCCTCACGGTGAGGCCGTTCTAACCTCAGAAGGCTTATTGCTCAGCCTCCACTACTGTGCCCTTCTCCGAAACGTAAATTCCGTCCAGGAATTTCCTGATGTCTTTGTTCTTCACTGTAGTAGCCTGTTGAATTAGAGCCGCTGAAACACACACACTCTACTGGTTAACCACCCAGTCTGTTACCACACAGTTAACAGTCAACTCTACTGGTTAACCAATTAGATTACCCATACCCACCCAAGACCATCTAACACATCCAAGTTAATGGTCAGAGGGGATTAAAGTTAAGGACACTGATACAGGACATTTTTAGTTGGAATATAAAAAACTGCATCATGAGCACTCATTAATTTAATAGTTTGCACAGTAAGTACATTGTAATGTCCACAAATATGGTGCAAGTCAAGTAGAATGTTTATTTCCCATTTTGGATACCAATTTAACAAGAGCCAGGCAAGGGGACGGATGAGAGATGGGAGAATGAGTCTGGCCCAGGACATCTTCTTTAATCACTTAACAGTTTCAGCCGTGTTGGGAGGTCTAGAGTGCTGTAGACAGACCCCTTCACGCAGATATTGGTTTCACCAATACAGTGTAAGATTTGTGTGCAAGTAAGACTCACCAGAGTTTGATACCAGCTCAATATCATTGCCCTCCAGAACAAGCTCGTCTTTCTGGGCTTGAGAGAGTGTGCATGCCACTCCTAGAAGATGGAAGATTTTGAACAAAGTTAAATCCTCCATTGTTGAGGCGTTAATTTTTTTCAGAATTCCAGTTAATTTCAGGGCCATAAGTAAAGGGCCTCACAAGACCAGGGATGAACAATTAAAAGTACAAGTTCAGCTGGCCAGTTTGGTTGAGGCATATCCCTCTTACACAAGCACTGCACAACCAATTGCATGAAACTCACTCAAATTCTACAACTTCTAAATCTCAAACTGCATGCAAGGTGTTTTTGATTACTTGGATAAGTGCTTAACATAATGCAGTGGTGCATAAGATGGATACATTCAAGCATCTGTCAAAGCAAAGTTATCTGTAAACTTGTCAGACAATGGTCAGCACCTCTGGAGGTAAAAGGACTAATCTCAACAACCTTAAAAGGAGGCACCCAAACACAAAGAGTGATTCACCCAGATTGGTACAATCACACAGATATCTGTATCTAACAAGGTCCCAAATTGTAAGCAGTTAACCACGGACCAAATATTTACATCAGTCAAAAAATACAATCAAAAAAAAAAAAAAAAAAAAAAAAAAAAGTGTCTGAGGTGTCTTCCATTCAATAAAGCTAGAAACGGTGCCTTCCCAAGCTGTGGACAATATGGGATTTAAGACACTGATAAGTCAACGATACATAGCTGGAAAATGGGAAACAAGACAGAGGGCCCCAAGAGCAAACTAGCCCTGAGAAAGAATGAGAACTGCTCTGAGAAATCCTCCTATGGAATGGTCTATGTGCAAGACAATTTAATTCTATAAGCTTCCATCAGAACTCATTAAAAAAACAAAAGTGCATAAGCTGTAGGACACACATACCACAGGACCTCACACAAAGAATTAGATGAACCTCTTTGTAAAAGGTCCCCTGACGGCTGGTCACACAGACATAAAAGGAATGACCATGAATGCTTTTGAGAGAGAATCCACTGAAGCGTGGACACAACAGCCTCATGATCATGCAGACTTACCCTGCCTCATGCGAACTCGTCTGATGTACTTCTCCCCAAGGAAGTTCCTGATCTCCACCAGAGATCCACTCTCCTGAATCACCACGTTGATGGGGAAATGGGCATATACCGAGCGCATCTTGTACCGGAACCCCTACAATAAACACTGGGCTTATATTGCTGAACATAAACATCCACCTTCAACACACACACACACACACAGTTCCAACACCAATTCAGCCATTAACACTAAAACAGGGAGTCTAAATACAAAATACTTAAAAAGTCTACACATAAAAACATTGAAATGCATCGTCTCACTTACCAGGGTCACTCCCTTGATCATGTTCTGGACATGGCTGCAGATGGTGCGTACTGTGGCCAGCTCCTTCCTGTTACCCCACCATTTGTCCACACGGAGCTAAGACACACATCCATGGAATGTGTTAAGCATCTCAACACTGTCCTTTGCAAAATCTTAAAACAGCTAGTCTCATCACTAGACAGCTAGTGAGCATCACAAATCTTAGGCATACCAACTCACCTTCTTCGTTTTCTTGCCAAGGAGACTGAGTTCCAGGTTAATGTGGTTGAACTCCCTGCGCAGGGTACCTCTGGGGCCCTTGACGATGACAGTCCGCCCCTTGAGTGCAACTTCAACTGTGAAATGATACAAAACATCACATCAGGACCAAAAGCAACAGACAAAAATGCAAAAGTAGATCCCCAACATACTGTTATCAAACACGTTAATCAAACGACAAACACTGTTTATCAAACAAGTTAATCACATCTTTACCGTTGCTGGGGATGTCGACCGACTGGTTACTGAGAATGGTCTTCATTCTGTAAAAAAGAAATGTTGCTCTCTATAAGACATTTATTTACGTTACTTGTTAACAAAACTGACAACATCCGCAGACATCTGCTAACTTTTAAGTTTCTACCGGTATGTAAGCTCAGACGCAAGTTAGCATTCTGTATGAGACGAACATTAACAAATTCTCGACAACGTAGCCATGTCGAGCTGGCAAAACATATATAACACGGCCTTCCAAACTTATCCAATAAGACAAATTGGTCATGTAAACTATGCAGCATACTTCATAGTCTTACACTATATTAATTTAGCTAAATGTTAGCCCAAGCTTCAAGGAATGGATGCTAACAACACCATTTCACTAACCCCTACTTTCCGGGGTTACATCGAGCAATTTTAACACAATATCGGAGTCTTCTAAGATAATAACTTTAATAACACATGTATAGGGACTGTTTGTTTCTAAGGATGGTTACAGAGTGCAGATTACTGTAGATTCAAATCGTAACCAGACAGAGTGCGCCATGTTCTTACCTCGCCGATAAAGGAGGAAAGGAAGGAGGAAGGACGTCACCACACAAATGTAGAGTCCCCGATTATTTACGTCACTTTGTGCGGCAGGGAAGACAAAGTGATTACCGTCCTAAACAATTAAGCAAAACATGTTTAGATCCTCTACAGTTGTTTTTGGAGAACATATTTGAAACATATATAGTTTGTTTTTATGTATAACAGCTGTATCCAAATATTTCCAAATGAACGTTTTTGAAAATGTTGAAATTATTGTGGTCTGACAGGGCGAAGCAATCAACTGACGATACGTGTTGTCATTGACGTAGGGAAGGTTTGGGTGCTAAAGTCATGGCGTTGTTAAAGCAAAGTTGTGTTGTCGCTGGTCGTTTCACATGTAATCATCTTTTTCTCCAGTCTAGATGTATCGATGCCTCACATGTAAGTTTCTCTTCAGTGTGTGATCGTTCTAATAATGTTCATGACCAACTGCGTTATGTTATGCTAAAGTCAACGTCAACTAACGTTTCTCTCCAGGTCAGCTGCTGCACGTTAACTAACGCTTAGCCAATCTTTAGGCCAGTTGTAGTGCAATTCTGACAGTCAGTGTATTCAACTAGTAAGAGGCAACGACATTTTCAACACTGTTGGCTGACACTGCTGAAAAGACGATGACTTATCTCATTCGATGGTTACTTGAATAATAAGCCAGTCTCGTGATTCCAATTGGTTTGATTGCTTTACTGACCACAGGTTTACGCCAGTGGCTTGAGTACGGCCACAAAGGCGTCTCCCTTGCCGAAAGATCGCAAGAAGGAGTTACCGTTAACTGCGGATGGGCCTGATCTGCAAGACTTCATTTCGGGTGATCTGTCAGACAAGACCCGATGGGAGGAATACCGTGGCAACTTGAAGCGCCAGAAAGGAGATAGGTGAGCTAAGTCTTTAACGTTCAGTAGTGGACAGTCAATGGTATTGAGACGGTTGAGCATTAAAACGGTGTTTTCGATACTATTCCAGATTTAAAGGAATAAGTCAGTGACCTCTTGTGCATTAGCGAACACCAAATCAGTCCAGAGTGTTTCGACCCTTGAGCACGGATTCTTCAGATAAGGCCTCGTGGCATCAGCAAGCATATCATGCAGATGAATTCCTCTGCTGTTGACGTGCTTAGAGACAGTGACTTACAAGTAATGAGGACCCTGAAGCAATTGTCTATGACCCCCACTGACTTGGGACTGTTATACATGCTGCTGGTCCTGTGTGTGATTTAATACTATGCTTGTCTACTAGGCTGCGACTGCCCCCCTGGCTAAAGACTGAGATTCCTATTGGAAAAAACTACAACCGACTCAAGAACACACTGAGGGACCTGAATTTGCATACGGTAAGACACAGAGTGGAGGATACAGGCAACGTCTTTCTGCCAAGTGAAAAAATGGTTACATTTTGTTTTGTTTTGTTTTAGGAGGCATCCACTGCTCTGTGTTGACACTTTACCTACTTAATGTCATTCTGTGTGTGTGTGTGTGTGTGTGTGTGTGTGTGTGCAGGTCTGTGAGGAGGCGAGATGTCCAAACATCGGAGAGTGCTGGGGAGGAGGAGAGTATGCTACAGCTACTGCCACAATCATGGTCAGTAAAATATTATGGGACTCTTAATACATTCTTAATACACTCATACTGCATGCCACAGTGTGGAAACGGATCTACTACTTGATAATACAGAGTTAGCACTTATTACACAGAAATAATCTCTACATTTAGAGGCTATATTTCCTTCTCTTAAGTTGCTCTGTGACACTCAGTTCCTCTCTCTTCGTCTTCAGTTGATGGGGGACACATGCACACGTGGATGCCGTTTCTGTTCTGTAAAAACGGCACGCAAGCCTCCACCACTGGATCCCAATGAGCCAGAGAATACTGCAAAAGCCATTTCTGCCTGGGGGCTGGACTATGTAGTCTTGACCTCAGTGGACCGGGATGGTAAGACAAGAGAGGCATTCACCTGTTTTTCTCCCAATGTTGAATTCTAGGTTTTGTTCTAAGATAAGAAAAAATAGGGTTTAGCTAGCCTGGGAATACCCATACGAACTTGAAGCCCATTTCCCTTTTCCATTTCCACCCTAGGCAGATGGGTCAAGCCCTTGAGTTGTGGATCTGCACAAGGTTTCTTCCTATATGTATCTCCAATTCTAGAGAGTTTTTCCTCGCCCCTGTTACCCACGGGCCTTCTTTTCTTTTCTCTGATTGTCTAACACTCTGTAAAGCGCCATGAGACATATGTAATGTTTTGGCGCTCTATAAGTAAAATTAAATTGAAAAATTAAATTGAAAATTTCCAATGTCCTTAAAACACGGGCACACACATACCGGTACTAATCGCCAATCGGGCATAGACCTAATTTCTTTGGAATTGAGTAAACAACTGCATTTAAAACCGTTGCTTATAAGATTTCTACACTTCAAAAACAATTTGGTAAGAGTGTAACGGACCAATTTAAGTTTAATTTCACTGCTAGTTACACCCCTGCTGGAAGTCGTAAGTCAGTTAAGTTGCAGACCCACTCTCAATTGAGAAGGGTCTGGTGTCAACGAGGCTAGGGTTTAGCTAAAATAGAGACTGGAATTACACTAGAAGTCAGTGGATTATCTTTTACCTCATGTCAAAGAGCAACAGTAAATCACACCAACATCACAGCAATAGGAAAGTTATCCATAACCCAATGGCTTTTGGATTGTTTTGCTTATCATTCTCCCCAACAGTAGTGATATTTTAGAGGCAGATCTCAAACGAAGCCACTTGTTCATCACCTAAACTATTCCCCACATCTCACACAGTGGCAGTTTGGAAAATCTGGATCAGAATATGTTTTCTGTTGAATGTGTGACTACAGTCCCAGCAAAGCCAGGCAGCATGAGGCAAATAATTCAAAGATGAATTTTGTGTTTGTGTGTCACAGACATACCTGACGGAGGTGCAGAACATTTTGCCCAAACAGTGATAAACCTGAAGCAGAGGTAAGGGGTAAATTACATATGCACTCTTAGCTAGAAGAATAAGTGTAATGAACAAATGTAAGTGTGAGAAGCAAAGGACCCGAGCCAAGACACCTTTTGAAGTCATCCAGGTGACCGTGAATAGTTGAAGTAGTCAGAACAGCCATACAAATGTTGGTTAGGTCATCTATATTCATTGTATTCTTTTTAACTCATGGTCTGTTGTTCTGGCAGGAGCCCGAGCATGTTGGTAGAATGCTTAACTCCTGATTTCCGTGGTGACTTGAGTGCAGTGGAGAAGCTGGCCCTGTCAGGGCTGGATGTGTACGCCCATAATGTGGAGACAGTGCGAGAGTTACAGAGGTACACCTACACATGTCTACAATGTCACAGAAATCTATCTTGGTTCACACATTTCAAGGGGATTTACAAGCTAACATGGCTACCATTCTAACTTGTCACACATGCAATGACCTCATAGATCATAGATATACCCGGTTAGAGTAAACAGGAAAACTAGTTTAATCTTAAACTAGAATTCCACTGACTAGAGTGCTCCACATCCATCAATTATTTTTTTTATGCTCCCAGTTTATTCTCACGCATGGTGGTTGGTGTGGTGATTGGATAATTCCACAAGGACTATATACACAGAACCTGGTGTACTCATCCTCAGGTCATGAGGAAAAGCTATCGTACTGAAAGTGAATTTACTGAATTGAATGAATTGTCAGCATGGCCTACTTTAGACACAATATATGTTCAGACCCACAAGGTGTAGAAGTGTAACAAAATAGGGACTTTTATTTTTGTTGCTTTTTCCTTTGAAATAAAATGATGTCATTTCTGCTACAACAGGACAATACTCAGCCTCCACAAGGGGGCGTTTTTTGGGCTTTCTGTGTCCATGAGGTCAAAGTCCTGCTTTGTTTTTGGGTGTAGTATGATTTCTCAACAGCAGGGGGCGGAACCTCGCCCACACTTTGACTTGTGGTTGGTGATTAGTTATGTCGGGTTTCACAAAAGTAACAATTCACAACATTCTTATTTCTACCTCCACTTTTACTAAGCCTTAACAGGATAGGATAAATGCGCGTTTGTATGACTAAATATAAGTGTTATGTGCTATTGAAGCTTGCCGTTTTGTGTGTGTGTGTGAGACTTCCTCGTCCTCTTTTGGCTTAAGGCATGTACGTGACCCTCGGGCCAACATTGACCAGTCTCTGGCTGTCCTGCGTCATGCCAAAGCAGTGAACCCCTCTATCCTCACAAAGACCTCCATCATGTTGGGCCTCGGAGAGACTGAGGCACAGATACACGCAACCATGAAAGGTAGAACAGAAGGAACACAAACACAGGCTAAATCTATGTCCATGACCATGCATCTGGGCCTAGACATCCCAATATGACTTGCAATACTGGGGAAGAAGGAAAATATGCTCTGTACTATTAAAATCTAACCAGTGTGTGTGACTCACTCAGAATGATGTGTTTACTTGCTTGTTTCAGAGTTGCGCGACAGTGGAGTAGATTGTCTGACTCTGGGTCAGTACATGCAGCCAACTAAACGTCACCTGAAGGTCAGTCTTGGTCTCAGCTTCAAACAAAGTCTTGCCATCTACATGTATGCATTTGCCTGAGATGTAATGAAACTATAATTACATGTTTATCTGTGTCTGTGTGTGTATAGGTGGAGGAGTATGTCACTCCAGAGCGCTTTGCTCACTGGGAAAAGGTTGGGAAGGAAATGGGCTTTGTCTACACAGCTAGTGGTCCACTTGTACGCTCTTCATATAAAGCAGGTATGAAGCAAAAACATGATGATTAGGATTATCATGACTTCTTTAACTTAACCTTGAATTTGTCTAAAGATGTCAAACACCTACCATAAGCCAATCAAAAAAATGAACTCCTGTTCTAATTCATAACTCTTCTGTATTCTAGGTGAATTCTTCCTGAAGAATCTTCTAGAAAAGAGGAAGGCTGCCACATCAGAATGAAGTGGCTGTCTTGTTCCACACTCAGTCAGATGTCCAGCCATCCCATTTTCAGTACACCTCTATTTAGTGTCCACTACAGCTGCTTAAGCACACATACATAATCTTGGGGAAAGGACCAAAGGAGGTGAATTAAGACAGACACAGGCTTGTGTCACTGTGAAGACCTTCAAAGGATTCAGGTTTCATTTACAGAAAGTTTAGCTGAAGTTGGATAAACACTCTCATAGTGAGAGTATGAAATGATGACATGAAGTGTAAAACACACTGCTTTAAGAAGAGTTTGTATAAAAGTACAAATATATTTGAATAAATGTAAGTACATTTTATAACCAACCTGGAATATGGACATGAATAAAATGAACTTAAGAGCAGAAAAGTAAAGCTGCAACATGTTTAATGTTTCATCTGATTGGTCCAGTATTACAATCATTTGTGCATTTTCACAAAATTCATACCATATAAAATATTTCATTAGAAAAGAACAAACACACATCCACTGTCACAACACGTAGATGTTCTCAAACAAGGTAGACATCCGGGTGTTCTATATGATCAGTTGTAGATTCATAACATCCAAAAAGTGACATGTAGACTAAAACAGACTGGCTTCTGTCCAAAGTGGCATAATAAAAGAAACTACAATGTCAGACACGGAACACATGGTTTCTATTCCTTATGAATAGTAATGTGTTAATTAACTAACACCAACTGATTAGGCTGGTGATAAAAAATCAGTGTTTCAGTGACATCCAGAAATCTGTGGTCACATGCTAATTTGGGAAGCTGAGAGATGATGATGATTAAGAGGTATTCAAAGAGTTTTTAGCTGGTGTGTTCATGTACAGCTATACAGAATATTTGAGTCAACAGCTGTAATACACAGTTGTGTGAATATCCAAGAGCGTTCAATCAGCATGCAGGTAGAGCATGTCAGACTTTGGCCTTCTTCGCTGGGGGTTCATTGAGGGTGATGCGTCCCATTCCAACAGGAGGAGTGAATGGAATCCGGGCTGGTGTTACTTTTTTACCAATTGTCTCAATCTACACACACACACACACACACACACACACAAATGGACAAAGAAAGATTCTGGTGAGGCAGAATATTTATACGGCGACACGGACAGACATGGACAGATTAGTGAGTAATATATAACTGCATCACAGACAAAACTATCACTGAAACAATAATTCGCCAGGGAACAAAGAATCCTTTATCCAACCAATAATAACCTGCATTCTTCAGTTTGACACACATCCCTGACTGTAGGCCTCTATGCTTCGAAATTGTAGCATTATTGGATATGCTTCGAAATTGTTGGGAGAACCCAGACGAACCTGTTAGTAAATTTGAATTTGCTCTGCAGGTCAGTCTGGCAAGGAGGCTATTGACACCCTGGGCCTTTTTCCAAAACTAGTCCCTACCCACCCCCCCTCGGTTACGGAGTGCACTCGGTGGGAATCCCTCTCAGAGAAATTAAGTTCCCTCGATTAGCGCATAGCGTATAATACCACACTGAGCTTTGGGACTACATTCTGCCTAGCAGAAAAAGGTTCTGGCATAGCCATAGATTTGTTTACAGGTGTACAGGAACTAACATCTGAATGAAGACAATGTGGGGATTGAAACATGGAATTATCAAAAGCATTTTTTATGAAAAATGGTTTGTTCTGACAAAATTATTCAAATACCCATTTTTTGAAAAAATAATTCAATGAAAACATCTTTATTTGCCATCAAAGCTCTCGAAAGACTGCACCTTTTTAGCAGCAATCTGGGTTTTGAGGCAGGAACGATTATTTGTCTTTTTTGACTGATTGAGGTCTGGACTCTGGCTGGGCCAGTCTAAAATGTTGATATTGTTCTCTATTAACCATTTCTTACCTTGTTTGGCTGTATGTTTTGGATCATTGTATGGTTTAATGGTCCAATTATGCCTATTGGGGCAGGTCTCTTGGCACACTGCCTGATCTTTTCCTCCAGAATCTCAGTGAAGCCTCTTGCTTTAGTGTTACAGTTTACTTTGAGAAGGTCACCAAGTCCCCCTGTATGAAAAACATCCCAAAAGAATACTTTTCTAACCCCCATAATTGAAATGAACATGGTGTTATTGGAATTCAATGCTTCTTTTTTTTTTTATCTCAGGCCATGTCCCTGGGTCAAAAAAAATTCCAGCGAAAGCTAAATGCTTGTCCAGGTGTGCCCTTATAAAGGTTTAGCCGAGTTGTGCATGTTTAGAGAAGAGTGATCCATGATCAGCATCCAAGATGACCAAGTGATCTGAAGTGAAAAAGGTGCAGTCTACAATCATTGTGGAGACATGGAGGCTTGGTAGGTATAAGAACCATTTCGAGAGCTTTGATGGCAAATAAAGATGTTTCCATTGATTATTTAAAAAGGGTATGAATAATTTTGGACATGCCATTTTTCATAAAAATGTTAAAGATAAAAACATTTTTTTTTTTATTCCATGTTTCTACCACATTGTCTTACAACCTTTTGGCATGGGCAGTGTCATTTTCAGTCAGAACAAACATATTGGTCAAGAGAAAATCAACATTACATCAATATTTGTCAGGGGTATGAATAATTTTGTTCTTAACTGTACCTAATCATAAAAGCTACAAATAATTGTGCAGTTAAGTTTGGCACATTTCTGACTTTTATATCCATTTCATCCTCCTTGACTATGTCACCTCTGGTTGGTGGGTGTGCGTACTGCGTGAGAGGCACAGAAATTCTGTCGGCCGGTGGCGCTGTGCTTGTTGTGCACTGGGAGTGCTCACCAATCAGGGGTGGCACAAATTAAGACATTTGGAATATTGAATTGAATCAATTAATTAGATATTTTCCCCAAATTGTGCAGCCCTACCCTCAATAAGGTCACCATCTTTGTTTACTTGGCGTTGGAGGGTTTAAAACACACTACCACTTAACAGCAATTGGTTTCGGATAGACCGCGCATACAGTGGCTAGGGAGAGGGCGAAGTAACTAGTATCGGAAAGGGCCTCATTTCCAATGTTCCAAAAACCTAGGCACCAATCACTAACGCTTATCCGGCATGGGGCGGGCTTTATATGATAACAGATAGGGCACTACATTCAACACAACCAATGGCGACGCTGATGGCGACTTGTTTAAACAGATATAGACATGTTTTTTCTTTGGGATTGAGTAAAGAACCGCATTTAAAAAAACCTTTGTTTACAATATTTAATTGCTGCACTTCTGAAAAGATTAGGTAAGAGTTTAATGCACCAATTTAACTTTAATTCCACTGTTTATTATGCCCCTGGAAGTCAATGAAGCCTTTCCAGACCCACTCACAATCTCAATTTGGTCTGGTGATAACCAGGCTACCGAATTGTAGCATTACTGTCAACAACAGTAATCTGTCATAGGCAGATATCTCAGCTTTGTATGGCAAGCATGACACACCAGTTATCAAATAGTGTTTGTTGCCTGTCCATCCTGACATACCTAGGGTTCAATTACACAATATGGACTGGGTGTAGATGGGGTGCTTTCTTGCACCATGCCCTCGTAACCTTTTGTGTAAAGTATGTAGGGATAGGTTTTTAAAAGAGTGTGTTTAAGGTGTGGGATGATAAGCTTTTATAGAAGGGGGATGGGCTTGTATAGAAGAGAATGACATTTTTCAGCCAGTTTAGCCAGTTGACTGCCTGGTTGACTTTTTCAGCCTGGTTCAGCCAGTTCACTGAACAATTGAGAAAAAATATCATAACAGACAGGTTGGGCACCGAAACACGGTTCTAATATGGCACCGGTGCCGACGCAAACGGTAGTAACTGCATCGAATAACAACGTGGATTTCGGTGCCTCATTTCGGTGCTTAATTAATAGGTTTTTTAAAAAAAAAAATAATTTATACGAGGCATCACTGCATGTCATGCGCCATCTCTAACGTCTTGCTCTGATAGTAACACATCCATATACAGTTAACATAAGCACTGTATAAACCAGAGGGGTGCACCACATAGGCGAGTGGACAGTGTTTGACAGCTTGCGTGAGCCCAAGTAGCTTACTTTAAAGCGATATCGCAAGCTCCTGTCAAAATCTAGCAGTGGGCCTAACTACACACAAGCAAAAGGCTATGAAACAACATCAACAGTAGCCTATATGTTACAAAATATCCTTGCTAATGCGCTAACTGGCATTTATTTGAAATGTTATCAGCAAAGTTGTGAGGTGAAAACTGTATTTCACGGTGTGTTCTAAACAACATGGCATGATGTTAATCTTTCATGTGAAGGAGGCCCATATAGCATCACAATGAATTTGAAGATTATGTTAAAAGTTAGCTGGCAAAAACATAAATATATGTAGGTATACCTGATGTCACTGAGCTGTCAAAGAGGCTACGAAACCATCTCCGTACGTTATCGCTAATTAAACTCAGCTGACTGGTGTTAGCGCATAGCCATAGTTGCTGTTAAAATGCCTACTAGGCTAGCGCTGGGAATCTAAACACCGACATGTAGCCTAACATGTTCAAAACTATTGCGTGTTATGGGTTAAGACATGACATTTCTTAAAGCATCTGGGAACACACTGAATTAACTGGAAAGTAGAGTCCCTGTTAGATTAGTTTGCTTGCAAATGCCGTTGTCCATGACCTGGCAATTTTATAGAAAGCGGTTTTAACATACCTTATGGCAAACTGCCTACTGGATAAACTAGAAAGCAGAGCTTTAGCCTACTATTGTGTGTGCATGCATGGCAAGCTGTTTTAACATTTAAATGTATTATTCGTAGGAGCAATGAGATATTGATAGTAAATTGAATATAACAGTTCAATTTTATGTTCAAATTTGTCTTATCAATAATAAAAAAAGCAATTCATGCTTTATACCATTTTAATTTAAAACATTTTAAAAACAAAGTACCGGTTCAGGCACCGGCACCGTTTTAAAAGTATCGATTTAGCACCGGTATCGGATAAAATCCAAACGATACCCAACCCTACAGACAGGTATGTCGTATTAGAGATAAAAAAGGTAATTGTACAAGAAAAACATAGTGTAAAAAGGATAAATTGACAGAATGGCCTGTTCAGTCACTCAGGTGTTGGTATAGTCATGTGTATGGTTGAGAGCCTGTACCTGGAAACCAAGGTTCTGGAGTCGTGGGTGCAGGTGATCTAAGACTCTGCGTCCATCAAATAGAAATGCCGGCTTCAGCATTCGCACATAGATCTTCTCATAGTCCAGATCCTACAAAGCACACCATCACTTACATTTTCAGACATTTTCCATATTCTGTGTTGTGTAATATGGTCCTGAGAACAGTGAGGGAATTACCTTAAACATGTCCCACTCTGTACAGATGACCAGAGCATGGGCTCCTGCACACGCATCATAGGGGTCCGTCGTCACTGTAACCAGCTCAGATACTGTAGACGCATTAAAACAAAGATCCGTGATTACTAACCGCTGAGCTCCGCTTCAACCCGCTCTGATTAAATTATTAAATAACGTCACCAGCTCTGGTCATCAGTGGCAGTATATCTCCTCCACACCAACATACAGCACATTTACCTCTCTCTGGCTTGTCACCTGACAGGTCCAGTATAATCTGCTCCTTGAGTACTTTGGGGTCATAGATGTGCAGTTTTGCTCCCTCATCCATAAGATATTTAGAGATGTGGATACTGGAGGACTCCCTGTTAACAGAATGACACACAGTGAGAACTTTATTTCCCAATTGAGGGAGCTCATTGAATGTTCCGCATGGTATCATTTATCTGTGCCTGTGATTATTAGTCTGGGTGGTAAATGCAAATAAAATAGTTTATGCATAGTAGAATGATAGGAACTGGGTTCCTGTGCAGTCTATAGGCCTTTTCACACAAAGATCCCGCTAAATTTGCGGGAAGAGGAGACGTCTTTTTGCCGTCTTTTTGTGTCTGAAAGCGAGGTGAAAATTTGCCGGCCTGCTGATCTGTTCACATGATGCGCCATTTTGGGGAGCCAGGAGGCAGGTAACCTGACCCTAGCCAGATGAATTTCGCTCCGCCTAGCTCCACTCATCCATCTGGAACCGATCCATTGAAGTGTTGCTTCAGAAGGCTGGGCCTAATCAAAAAATGCTTGCATATGATTGAATAAGCCACTTGTCCGTCATCTATTGACGTGCTACTTCAACTACTCACATCGAAGCCAACCCGTGACGCTAATAACAGTCTCACAGTCGCTTCTACTCCCGCCCTGCGTCCTGATTGGCTATACCATAAAATCGGTTGCAGAAATCACTCTCAATGGAAGAGGTCCCAGATGGATGTGAGTGAAGCTAGGCGGCGCTAAGCGGAACGAAATTCATCTGGCTAGGGTCAGGTTAGGAGGCAGGATCAGCTATAGTAAATTAAATTGTGACGAGCAACAGGGGGCCTGTAGAGTGAAAGTCGTAGGCCTTATTATGCGTGCGTGGGGCTTCAGATACAGCAGGTGTGTGATTTCAAAAACCATGGCGGGAGAACCGACTGCACTTTGTTTAGCTTGCATTTGCTTTGCTGTTAGAATGTTAGATTCTTGAGATAGAGGTCTTCAGACAATAAAAAGTAATTTGGAAGGGAAACTGAAGAGAAGAGTTGCCCTCGCGTTCGCCGTGATTCCACTTTGAAAATCAGAGGTTCACAGGCTACTGTGGCCTTGGTCAGTGGCGCCGCCAGCCGTAATCCTGTACGCACTGTGCGTACAATTTATTTATGAAATCATTCAATATCAGGCGCGCCTGCAGGTGTACGTCCGTACGCACTGTGCGTCCCATCAGACTACTCAACAGCAAGAGGAAATTTCCCTTGTGTGTGCATTCACACCAAATTGGCCCACCATACATTCCCAACTATGGACCGTGTATCCCATTAGCTGCATGCCATTAGGCTGCAATTTACAATTTTCTATTACATAAAGTTAGTGAACACGTTGTCAAAATTAACGCGCACACATTTTGTTTGAGCAGGAGAGAGAGAATACGCACGCAACTTGTTGTTTTCTTTTACTCGGCTATCTATAAATGGTTATCAGCACACAATGTTGAGCTAATTCACTAACTCAATACTCCATCATGGATATCACAAGTTTAAACAACGAAAACAGAAAGGATGGATGCAGCAAAGCTCGAGGAGTTATTCCAGATGGGCAAGAACAGGCAATTGCTGGTCAGAACCTTAGACTGCATTACACAGCTGTTTAAAGCCAGACGTCACGGTAAGCTAGAACAAAACGAAAGGTAACTTTAGCCTGTATAGGGCTGTATCAAGTTGTCCAAATGAATAGGTCATTGTATACGTTGTTGTATTATTGCATGTGAATGTTGCTGTGCTATGTAGGCTACTATTTTGCTGACCAATGCACGGACCTAAAACCGGGAAACGGACAAATATTGTCCACGCGTGATTTTTTTTTTTTGTGATGGGTGTGCCTAGGCGCACTGTTAGCAGTTATGCCGAAGGCAGTGAGATTATTAGGCATTGCATCATGTCACTCTGTTTGAAACATCGCAGTTCGGGTTGATAAGATTCAGTTAATGCGAGTATGGATCGTCTCAAAGTTTGGGACAACCAAACAGCAGTGTAGGCAAAGCAAACCCTAATTGTTAGGTTACCATAGCTGTCTTTTCTCTAGGCCTGGGCCTATCGGAAATCGCGACATAAGCACATTGGTTTCTTTTTTCTTTTCTTTTTTGTTCGCGTGTTGGGTAGTGAAGCGATAATGCATTTAAAGCAGTACATCATGTGAGCCAGAGCCGATATGGCCAGAGCTGCTGCTCTGTATAGGTATTCTGTCCCACCCAAATTTGCTGAACTACTTGCGAAGTAGCCTATCATCACAGACATCACATGCATCACACGACAGAGCTTTTTCTCAGCTTTTAAACGATGTTAGTGGTTAGTTGTTGTGGTAAACGGTTCGCGAGAAAAGTAACTTTAATTTAATCATATTTTTTGCGCCCGTCTCCCTACCCTACCCATTCATCTTGGTGAAATACTTCGCGAACTTTACCTCAACACATGACAAACCAACAGCAGACCTTACCGAACACAAAGGTGTAAAGCATGCCCCTGTACAGTTAGCCATTCCAGAGTAATCCGGTTTTAAATTCGCAGCAATGTCTTTAGGCTATGCATGTCTTTAACTTTGCGGTTCCTAATGGGTTTAAATTGTTCAATAGGTCTACATGATTTTATAACAGGCCAAATACAAAACAAATGTTACAAATATCGCCTAGATATCTGTAAGCATTACAATCAGAGGATATACATATAGGGCAGACAGACGCTCAGGAGTTCATGCTTTGTTTTTTCGCTGGATTTTAGGATAGCCTAACTGATTGCATTCCAAGCTACAGTCAACTCTAGCAGGCATTGAATGACTGGAGACTTTGTGAATTTATAGATTGACATAATGTGCTGTCTCTGCTATTGCTGCTTTTGATCAGTTAGATTTATTTCGCAGTCTCCTGTGGTGGGCTGGACATATATCGAAATGCCCGCCCAGATTCCCTTTCCGCCTTGACCCATTCACGCTGGTGCCGGAACGAAAATACTCGGCAAAATGTCTAGGGGGCTTGGTAGTAAATTTGGCGAGACACTTTGTCCCGCCGTTCCGCCTCGGTCTATGTGAAAGGGACAGTCGTTCCGCGATTCTGGTACATAAAATCGCGGCGATTTCGCCAGTGTGAAATGGCCTTAATAGACATAAATTGTTCTTCAAAACACAAAAAATATTTTTAAGACCTTTCTTTTCATCTGAACAATAACAAAAAGGTCCCATCTCCCAACACAAGGAGAGTTCTGCAACTTTTATAACTTAACAAATATCCACATGTGCACTTGCATATGCCCCCTCCAGCCACTCCATACCTAAGGCAAAAATGGGTGCGAGGTTTCAACACTATTACATGACTAAGCACTTTAGATTCTCTGGGGCTCCAAGGGGCACGCGTGCGTGCGTGTGTGTGTGTATGTGTGTGTGAGTGAGTGAGTGAGTGTGTGTGTGTGGTTGAGTGAGTGAGAGAGAGAGAGTAGATGAAAGGTTGGTGTGAGTGTTCAGCCAGAGGAGGAAAGTTCAATGATTACAAGGTGAAATGTAAGACTGATTAGCTTCTCATGATCAAACACACCAACTCAAATATCAGAGAAAAGTGTATCACACAGGGTAAGTACATTCTGATAGATAATCGTGACTATGCATGTACCTGGTATCTCCTGTGTCCTTTTTGAAGGAGAAGCCAAGCAGGGCGATCTTTTTGCCTGTCACTGTGTTGAACAGACAGTCAATGATCCTGCTGGCAAACCTTCTCCTCTGGTATTCATTCATGTCAATTACCTGCAAGATGTGAGGAAGTAACACACCAGCATATGAGAGACAAACTCAAACAGTACTATACAAGCTGCAAGAGAGCAATAGGCTAGCTAGCTAGCTAGCTAGTAGTAACCCACTTCCAGTTAATTATGCTAAGCTAGGCTAACAGTGTCAGGCTGGGTTATTGCAGGCACAGAGAAAAGAAGGGTATGCATCCTCTTATACAGCTCTGGGGTAGGCAGCAAATAAGCTTGCTTCCCCAAAAAGTGACATGTTCCTTTAAGTAGGCCTTTTGGTGGCATGATGGATTTCAACAAATAAAAATGAGTGTCATATGTGCCACAATCATTGGATGTTTCTTTTTCACTTTCTTGATATTCTACTATCTCTATTGAAAGTCTACCCTGACAGTGTTCACATTCAAAACCTCTGAAGTTGAAATGGTCAAGGGTCTTGTCTGTGTTTTGCTCTTGCATTGTGACAACAATGACCAATGGCTTTAGTAAAAATCTTACATTTTATAATCACAAACTACTGTTTGAAATAACAACAAGGTTTGTAGGACATATGGACTTCATCATTTTTCTAATTCTTGTAGAAAACACGGTTTCATAGGTTTGTCTTTTGTCCTGACATGGACTCAGAGGGAATGGGTCTACAGGTTGGTTAAGAGAATCAAGAGTGATCACAACAACCTCACACTCCAAAAGTCAACCAAGACTGAAATAATCTGTCCTTTGTGACAGTGCCGCCTTACTTACAAAGATGATGAAGCATTTTGAATGGAGGGCAAAGTATTTGTACAATATCTCCATGTATTTGTATACGTGTGTATGTATGTGTGTGTGTGTGTGTGGCTGTGTGTGTGTGTATTTTCACACCTGTTGCCAATATGATGCAACCTCAGGTAGGTTCAAAGCTTCACAAAGATATACCAAGTTTAGCACATCTTTCTGGAAACAACTCCCTCCAAATCCTGAAACAAACAAAAACAACTGAGACTTTACCTTCGGGGCCTCTGACACTCAACAGAACCAAATTCAGAGCTCAGACACAGAGCACTTGCAGTGACGTACCACTGAACACCCTTTTAGGCCATCAGTGAGACACCTGTACTCACCCACACTGGCTTTCAGGAACTTGCTGCCAATGCGCTGGTCCATGCCGATGGCTTTGGCCACCTCCTCAACATCCGCTCCAGTTGCCTCACACAGTGCTGAGATGGAATTTATGCTGCTGATACGCTGTGCAAGGAATGCATTCGCAGCCTTACGACACGAGAGAAAAAAAAAAACACAGGAGTCAACATCATTCAAGATAGACTGGCAGGCTGGGATGGAACCCTATAGTCAAAGTCTGCTTTATTGTCAATTTCTTCACATGCGCCAGACATACATATATACATACATATAGCTTAATTGATCTATTTTAGTATGGGTGTGGGGGTGTGCATGCATCCTCACCAGTTTGGAGAGTTCAGATGACCAGGTATTTGTGGTGATGATACGAGCTTTGGGGACCCAGTTCTCATAAACGGCACACAATGCCCGGATGGCCCTTTGACCCTCTGGTGTTTCATCTCCACCAATCAGCACACGGTCTGGCTCTTTTAGGTCCCGTACGGCTGTCCCCTCCGCAAGAAACTCTGGGTTAGACAGCACCTGGACAGCCAGAGAGGCGACAGAATGACCAGAAGTTCGTAAACATACTAACATGTGTATATATATATATATATATATATATATATATATATATATATATATATATATATATATATATATATATATATATATATATATATACATACATACACACACACACACACCTGTAGGTTGAGACTGGGTTTGGTGTTGGCATCAAATATCCTCCGGATGCTCTCAGCTGCGCGGACAGGCACAGTGCTTTTTTCTGTGACAATCTTGTAACCATCGGACATCTCAACGATGCGCCTAGCACAAGCCTCAATAAACTTCAGGTCAGCAGCACGTCCTTTCCCCATGCCATATGTCTTAGTGGGTGTGTTCACCTAAGACACAGAGAGATTAAGAGGAGACTGTTTTGTACAATGTTCAATATGTTACTACTACACACTGGCAGTCACAATTTAAATTGTCTGTAATAAATTGAGCACTCTGCTATTCTTTTTTAACAGGTATCTGCTGCTTCAAAGACGTGTGACTTACAGAGATGAACACCAGGTCTGCGTCTTTGATGGCAGCATCAATGTCGGTAGAGAAGAAGAGATTTTTACCTCTACAGGAGAAAACCACATCACTGAGGCCTGGCTATAAAGACACAGAGACCAGACATAACCTCAGTATGACCTGAGGCTACACAGAGAACAGTACAGTACAGAGAGAGCAAGCATAAGACTACAAAATGTGACTAATGAATAACACAGCCTCTTAAAACAGCATCTTAAAACCCACAAGTACACCTTGCTGAGAACTCTACTTGTGTGAATTAGTGTGTGTGCAGCCTAACCTACCTCGTAAATAGGTAGTACATCCGAGTTCCAGGCTTTGATTCGAGACTCATTGACGTCCACCACCGTGACGCGGATTTTGGGGCACATTTGAGCAATCACGCTGCAAGTGGGCCCCCCAACATATCCAGCCCCAATACAGCATATCTTCTTTATTTCAAACATCTAAGAGCCAATACATTTCAGATGGACCATTTAATAAATCCGATTACTAATTCAGTAAACAAATCAGGGCGACGCACAATTGTGACGCTAACGTTACTGCAAAGTTGCTTTATTCTGCCAGCTTTTCACAACGTTAAAATCCTAGGTAGCTCACTACGTTAACGTTACACTAGTGTGTCAGGTCAGGATAACTTTTTAAGTTTTATTCTCCTGTGTTTCTAGATGACCAAATAACACTATGCACACGTTTAGTTTTATTTCTTATCGAGTGACAGAGAACATATCTACGGATTTTCGTTCTACCAATGTTGATGATCAAACTGTTAAAATAAGCCGCAACACTTACCGTGCTTGGAAACTAACGTTAGCCCGGGAGAAGATAGCAAAATGACCACGATGTGAGGTGGATCAAATTGGAAAACAGTAACTTCACAACAACTTCTCGTATGTAGGGTTGTTCTCGGGGATCAGGTTAATCCTGAACTGTACAATATTAGGTAACTACAGTCAACTTTCTCTTCACGCACACCCCTATTCTCGATCTTTTCCGGTATGTGGGGAAGCCCACGTTATACCAATGAATGTTCGATACGTCAGCATGACGCACAAGAACAGGGAGGGGTTCTGAGAACATCCAGCTAAATTGACTTCATAACAAACGCACATTATCCCAGTTACAGTACACGTTATGTTTTTATTAGAGATAAGAAAAAGTGCATAGTACAAGCCCTTTCTGTGATATGAATACAGTGTTTTGTCTAGCAGTTTGTATAACAATCACGGTTAAACCGCACAATAAAAAACAATCAACAGTAGGCCTATAACATTCTGAATAATGAAATTATTTCTCTATAAATCAGTAACTGAAGATGAGGCTCCACAGCCATCTGAGGTTGTGGGAGTCACTATGACATGAATGAGCCACTGGTCATATCACCATCCATAACACAGTCACAGATTGCACATCTCTCCAAAAAGCTAGCGTGGAATCTCTCTCGCGCACGCACATGGACACACACACACACTTTAATTTGTGAGTAATCATGTTCTTTGTAACGCGAAAACTCACAAACCCACAGTGTTGAAATAAGACGAGTAACACGTCATCACATCCCCCTAACTCATTACAAACATGTGGAAAATATTAAGTTGCTTGAAAGGGTGTGGGTCTGCCTGTGACGTTTTTTCAGTCTAGACTTTACAATAATCCAAATCACCCTGTTTGACATCAGAAAGGAATGTGAAGGACCCTCCGTCCCTGTGTCTGTTTACCCCACCCACCCACCCCCCTCTCTCTCTCTCTCTCACACACACACACACAGTAGATAGTCTAAAAAAACGCTGTCACCCTTAGAGCTGCAGAGGATAATATGAAGCCACAGTAGAGTGGAAGAAATGTTATTAAAGGTCACAAAGCTAACTGTTATAGAGGGACTGATGACTGCTCGAAGTCAGAGGTCACACAGCTCAGGTCCTTGGCCAGTGGTAGAATTCCTGTCACCATAGTGATTAATCCACAGGAGGGGCAGGTGGGTCCCTGTTCTCAGTCTGCCAAAAAGTAATACAGTCATTTTTAACTAACTAATTTAATTAACTCTTAACTTAATAATTTAAAACTAAACTTAAATGCTGAAGATGAAAACTCCTCATAATATGTGATCATGTGACTTACATGGCGGGGGCCACGTGGTTTGGCTGAGGGCCCACCCCTCATACTCCGGGGGCGGAGGAGGAAGAGGATCACTGCCAACACCATCCAGCCCATAATGATCATCGGCACAGTGAAATCATCACCAGCTGAGGAGCTGGGACCAGGGACTGCACACAGGAAATTAAGTTTTTAGATTGCTTATGAATCAGAGATTATGTCATGAAATCACTCACAAATTACACATTCATTCACCACATCTAGAAAACAATTACGAATATCTACAACCATTAATAACTAGTAGTAACTAGTAGCTAATGAGTGATGTGATTGTTGATACTATGATTAAGGTATATGTGAAATCAATTGAGTGGATGACTGAGATGTGGGAGTACATTTTAACACTCAAGCACATGGCTATTATTCTAATCTGTCTATGGTTTTTACATGTATTCCTTAGAAGCAGTCTATAAGTGAAGTTGTGACTACTTTCTCTTGGAGTACTAGACAACCTACCCTCCTGTAGGCACTCTGTGTCTGTACAATAGGACTGGGACTGCCGCAGCTGCAACACATCGCAAACGAGCATGCGTTTTAATTGCATCAAGACCGAACTTTCATAAGACATATCAAAAAGAAAATATTCATACTGCCTTGGATGCACTTTGTTTCCTAATGTGAAAACCCCCCCAAAAACAATGCAATTATAAGATACCAAGACCACTCAAAGGTGATTGGAAGATCTACAAAAAAATCTCATTAAGGGACTTTGTTTTACATGAAACGTGTGATTTACAAGTATATGTGATAAATCACATGATTTACATGTGTTTTATTCTTTAATTCAAGTTATTTACAACTCTCCCATTATTCCATTATTCTATTTGGGGCCATTAAAGGTGCTCTAAGTGATACCACGCGTGACCACGTTTTTGACTAAAACATTTTATGTCACTTGCTGCAAACATCACCTAACCAACCGCTAGCTGTCTGTGTCCTGAATACACTGTAAAAAATCGCGATCTATGTGGACAGCCCAGGCTCCAAAAACGGCAACAAAAACAACCTGGGCAAACCTAGCCCATAAAAACATAAACTGTTCCAGCAAATCACAGACGAGATGTAAGTCGAGTAAGTCACGATTGCTTTTGTTTATATGGGGGCAAAACACCTTTAAGCAACATGCACATATGCAAATTGTATAATGGCATGTACAGTAATTACTATTATACAATTACAAACAAAACCAACATGTATATAATCAAAATATTTCATACCAATACTCTGAAAAGACTGCCGAGGAGATCAGAAAGAGAAATATGCAGAAACTCCAACAAGCATATTGGGTATAGAGACAGAAAAAAAAAAAACTCACCAGGTTGATCAATCTCCTCATGGCATGTTGGTGAGAGCAGTAGCATGCACAGGGGTCACACGGCTCCTCTGCCATATCTTCATGAAATATATATATACACACAAGTTTTAACAAAGGAATGTCAACAATAGGGTAGGTGTCACACATCAGATCACTGAGGCTTGCTCAGCATGAGTTATTATTTCCAAAGTTCAAACACAAGAAATGGGTAAACCAATTTACATAGCAGCCTTTATTTATGCATTTGTATTCATTCTGAATAACAGGGTAAACATATGCCAACTAAGGTTGATGCTTGAATACTTGATAAACAAAATCAGATCTTGTTTAATTTATAAACCGCTACGCTATAAGTCTTCTACGAAAACAGCCATATAAAACAACATTTCACTTTGCAGACTATAAGCACATGCCAAATCCAATCTAAACCAAGTATCACCTAAAGCCAAGGACCCTTGTTGTTGCTACTGAGGTAGCCTATAGCAGTGGTTTTCAAAGTGGCGGGGGGATGCCAACCATTGCCAGGGGGGCCTCAGCAAGTTGGAGGGAAAAATAAAAGCAACAAATAAATACATTTGAAAATTTAAAAATATACCTATTACTATGAGGGTTGTTATACAATGCCATTATAATAATTTGTCGCATATCTGAACATTATATTTTCAATGATAATGACTGGGAATAATAGTAGAGTGATAGCTCTCATATAGCAGATATATACCCCAAATGCCATTTTTATGCTCCATTGCGAAGTGCTTGTGGCTAAAATAATTATTAGGATTAGCTTAATGTATTTATACATTTGCCGCAGTATTGTTGATGGATTTAAAAACGCATCAAGGGGGTCCTTGGCCAGAACCTAGTGGTATTTGGGGGGGCCTTGTCGTGGAAAAGTTTGGGAACCCCTGGCCTATAGGAGCTGCACATAACTGCATAAAAAAGTTTCCTTGGTCTACCTGATGGTAAGCTACTGTGGTGGTTAGGTAAGAGTATATTTGGGGGCCAAGCAGAGAAGCTGCGAAGGCACCCATTGTGTTTCTACGTTTTCCTATTATTATTATTCCGCCATGGAAGTCAATGACAGCCCATAGAACCGTCTGGTGAAAAGTTGTGAAATTTGGCACACTGATTGGGGACAGTCCAATGATTAATTTCACCAAGTTTCAAGTCGGCACCTCGAGCACTCTAGCGCCACCAAAAGGCCAAATTTGGACGTGCGTTCATTCAAGTAACTTTTGACCCGTTGGCCCGATTGTCAAATATGAGGTATCCTTGGAATCCTTGGATCAAGCCAAGTTCAACGCACCCTGTGACATAATTTTCCGCCATGATGGATTTTCCGCCATTTTGGATTTTGTCAAAAAAAAGTTTCACGCTTCAAATAAATTGTCCGATTTTCATGAAACTTAGTACATATGATCTTCAGACCAAGCCGCACAAAAGTTATCCCTTTTCGTCTTCGGAACTAAAACCGTTGTCTCGTAACAGCCAATCCAAATGTGTGGCGAAGCTGCCAAACAGGAAATGAGCTCATATCTCCGCAACCATTTCATGTATCATAACCAAACTTAGTACGGGGACTCATATCCCCATCAGGAGGATGTTCAAAAACGTTGGTGACCTTTCACCTCTAGGGGGCGCTGCAATTAGGAAAAATGTGTTTTGGCCTGTAGCTGCTGTTGTGTTTGGAATTAAAATGTACTAGAGGGGTCTGTTAGTACTGTTGGAGGTCCATAGGCTGACCCAAGCCAAATTGTGATGTCTTCGTAATTGATTCGGCCGCCATATTGGATTTAATCAAAAACACCTAAAAGTTTTCACAGGTCACAAAGTTTGTCCGTTTTTCACGAAATTTGGTGCAGATGATCTTCAGACCAAGCCTCAAAAAAGTTATCCCTTTTTGTCTTAAAATTTAAAACCGTTCGCCCGTAACATCCAATTAAAATTGTCGTCAAAGTTGCAAAACAGGAAGTGAAGTGATAGCTCAACAAGGTTTTCTCGTGTCAAGACTAAACTTACTACATGTGCTCAGGACCCAATTAGGAGGAGGCTCAAGAAATTTGGTACATTTTGACGTGCTATAATCACAGGAAGTAGGCTCATATCTCAGCAATGCTTACACATATTGAAACCAAACTTGGTACATGGACTTGAGACCCCATCCTGAATCGCACAATACATTTGGAGTCTTTTGACCACTAGGGGGGCGCTATAATTAGAGGAAGTAGGGTCATATCTCAGCAATGCTTTCACATATAGAAACCAAACTTGGTATATGGACTTAGGACCCCATCCTGAGGACACACAATACATTTGGTGACCTTCGTCCACTAGGGGGGCGCTAGAGATACAGGAAATTAGCTCATATCTCAGCAACGCCTTTACGTATCGAAACCAAACTTGGTATATGGACTCAGGACCCAATCATGAGAACGCAAAATTAATTTGGTGTTCTTTGACCACTAGGGGTGCTATAATTATCAACACTTTCACCAATTTAAACCAAACTTGGTATGTGGACTTAGGAGTACATCTTAGGAGGACACACAATAAATTCGGTGACCTTCGAATCCAGTCCAGTCCAATCCAATTCAATCCAATCAAGTCCAATACAATCCAATCTAACACAACACAGTCAAATCCAGTCCAGTCCAATCCAATCCCAACTCCTGCTCAACAGCTTAAATGCTTGGCCCCCCTCATTGCTGCTTGCAGCTATATTTGTTAATAGTGTTTCAGTGTAGGCCTATGCAAATATGCGCTTCTGTGAGTCAGGCTTTTAGCTCAAGCTACAGGACGTCAACCCGGATGTTCATGTCAACAATCCGTCTTCAAATCGAGCTTTTCAATTATTCTCTGAATATGTTGCTTCGCCAGGCTACTTTTTTCACATTTGGCTTCCTCCCCCACTAAGCGCATACCTGGAATACCACTTCACCCTCGCCAAGATAACATCTGCAAGCAACTTTTTGCATAATTTGGCAAACTTGTCCTTAAGACACATAAAGTCGGCTAGCAAACATCGCCAGGACTCCAAACTGATTGTGACGCATATCCATCTATTTGGCCAAATACTCTCGGATTCAATTCGCTAGCCCATTAATGACATTCCAAAAACAGCTTAGCCAGTCTAGATCCGGAAAACAGAGGAAGACACTGCATTTCAAGTGTCATTCGACCATGCAACTTACTTGGCTTTGACGGATAGATGATACGGCGCCCGATTTATTGAGTGAGGTAAATGGCTATGAAATGGCAGAACAACAAAAAATCCAATATAACTACAAAAGGGAGTCAGTCAGGCAGCCACTTCATATCTACCAGGACGACACATAGAGGGACGACAGCTGGTTTATTTTGTTTTGACACGAATCAGCCACGTCGATGGCTCACGCGAGATTTTGATTTATGGGACGTCAATCCGGTTTTCTCGTTCATTGCAAATGTGTTGGGCTAGGCTATCCAATCAGCGTGCTGCTTACCTAAGGCCTAATTAACAGGGCACAAAACATAAAGACTATCCCAGAGAATGTCTATGGCTCTGGACTATACCATGATTGCAAAACGGTAAGCTAGTCCATCATTCCATTGCATTAAACCAACGATGGCACCATATCAACTGACGCAGTTCCACATACTTTTCTGGGCAGTTTTAGGCCTATTTATGGGAGGCAAAGAATGTATTTAGCAATGCATTTACTTTATCAACACCTTATAGAGCAAACATAATGTTCTCGGTCCTTTTAGTGCATAGAGGTATTTAAAAGGAATGAAGTAATGCAATGCCAAATACTGTCCTTTCCACATGACTGCTAAATAAGGGTGGAGTAGAGAGCTGGATAAGGAAGACCGACTGGATGCCACACTTTGAGAGAAAAATTCTGTGGTTACATATGGGGACACATGTGTTGCGCTTTTTCTGAATAGCAGTTCAATTATTACTCAGAAATCACTGTTAAATGAATGTGTGCTTCTGTCTTCTTGACGTTTTTAAACTGAATATCAAGTGTGTAGAACTGGGTTAGTAAACCTGCACTGTTAAGCTGTTTTCCACTGCAAAAAATAATATTCAGACTAGCCATTTTTGAGCACGGAACCAGAATCAACAATCTTTAACACTATGTATCTGAAGTCAGAAAAGCAACTCCTAAAGGTGGGCAGATGGAAGCCTCACATCATCTCGAGATGAATAACCTCTCATTATCTAAACCAAGTGATGATGGGTGTATTTAGTGCACATAATCACTCATGGTGATGAGTGCAAGTGAACATCTAACTCTTTGAACATCTAACTCTTTTCATCACTCAAGGAGAATAGCTAGCCTGGGTGTTCCCATGCTGCCTTGCGCGCGATTTGGTGGCGCTAGCCAGGCTAGAGAATAGCAGTTTCTCACTACAAACTGTCCCACTTATCCAAACTACCCATGCGCACAAGCTAACTTGCAGTTTCCTACCTGGAGATACCAGAGAGAAGAGAATTTAGACCGCTGCAGCTTATTTCAGTGTGAAGATTTAAATAAGTGCATTTTGTCTTGTGACCTTCTGCATTGTATTTTCCAAAATATGTTTAATCCACACATTGTTGAGAAATGTGTTCAAATAGTTCAGTCTTCATTTCAAACAGAGGATTTGGGTTCATGTGGTTGGAGATGGTTCAGTTTCTTTTGGGCTCTCAGGAATGACTTCTTCATAATGACCATTGGCGTTTTGGTTACCTGTTTGATAAGGCAAACATTTTCTTTTGAGGTAATCCTTTTTTTGCAGGCCTATATGGACAATTCTCTAAACCCCAAGCCTTTCCTGTCCAATGAACTCAATCAGACACAGGTGGACAACAATAAAGTTGTAGAAGCATCTGAAGTAGCCTACCATTTAAGTAGGATCCAAGCTAAAATACAAATTGCAATTGAAAGTAGCTTAAATCTTACATAAATTCAATATTTCAGTAATTTTGAAAAATGTTAGAACTTCCGAGGCACTCGAGGGTTAGGCCTATATATTTAAAAAGCCTTTAATTTCACATTTTAAAACAGGCCTATGTTTTTGTCATACCTTCGTCAGAGCATGGCAAAATGGTTTTGTCATTTTGTCATGCTCACACCATTTCTTTTTCACAATTTTCTTTTTTTAAAATAGAAGACAGTTTAGATTATTGGTGAGGCAGACCTAATTTGAGGGTTCTGCACAAGTAGTCTGAAGATTAGGCTACTGACAAGTTTGGTGGGGGGGAAAAATCTAGCGTGGGTGGAGGGTTTGTGGTCATAGAAGAAGAGTCAATACAATAGGGCTTTCGCTATGGTGAAGTCAGCAGAAAATGTTATTTAATGTTATTTACGTCTGTGTATCAATCCGGATAAAAATGGGCATATTTTACATTCAACATTGTGTACTGTCGACCACTTAATCACATGACACGAAGCTTGCCAACTGCTGTTAATCATTTCAACAATTTCTGGACAATACAAGCTTTCCATAGAGCAAGTCGTTTAACATTCAGGGAAACGTTCTAGTTCTATGTTGCTGATAATAACCCATCATTTTTCCAGACTTGCATTGTGTGCACGCATAGGGGGCTTGCCATTTGTTTACAGGGTGTACTATTTTAGGGGAAAAAGGCTGAAAGAGAAGAGCGAACGAAAGAGAGCGATAGAGGGGGATCCCGAAAGTGAGGCAGAGAGAGTGTAGCTGCCGCTGCGGCCCGACCAGGACACGGCAAAGCCATGGCTAACATCGCAGTTCAAAGAATTAAAAGGGAGTTCAAGGAAGTTCTTAAAAGCGAAGAGGTTTGTCATTATATGTCATTTGAAGTAAATGCGGAAGCGTTTAGTAAAACTTGTTTAAAGTGTAATGTTATTTTTCCAGAATACAATATCATGTAAACATCTAGAGAATAATGCTAGCTAGCTAGCTAGCCTAACGAGCTGGAAGGCAAGTTGGCATAGCATGAACTGCAGAGAATGTGTGGAGCATGAAGCAAGGCCCACACAGGAAGTTAGCAAGTCATCTTCTCTGGGTTTAGGCAGCAGGGCAAATTGTGTCAAAAGATAACAGAAACAAATAACCGAACATCTGGGTGGCATGCTGTGTGAAAATAGAAACCAGCAAATATGCTAAGTAAATCCGTCAGCGCTGTCGTGTCGTAGTTCTTCTGTCGTGGATACTGCTAGGGCTACCAACGCTAACTTATGTCATCTGTCGTAGGCTATGTTGTGTTACTGTCATGGGTCGCTAGCAGTGGTCCTAGCTTGCGAAGAGATCTAACATTGCTGTCAGACTTCACTCTAAAATCGTGGTTTGTTGAGTTCACATAATCTAGATTGTCTTGTCAACCATGGACACGAATTCGAGTCTATGCAAATAACAACTGTTCCTGTAGTGAAACAAAATAATACTGATGTCAGCAACGTAAGCTAATCATTGTAGCAAAAGATGCTAAGTTGAGGGCACTATGGCCCGACACTTAGCTATTTGGCTAGTGGTTTGACTTTTACTATTTGTGTAGCCACGAGTAGCTTCATCCCTGAATGTTTCAGTTTGCAGGTAACCTTGAAATTGACATCGTCAATACATTTAGGCTCTGAATTTTGTTAATAAGCGTAGGCAAGTTTGGAATGCTACCACACAACTTCTGTCTTTCTGTGGTGTATCCTCCTTGATGCTCTCTGTTTTCTCTTCACATTACCAACAGACGAGTAAAAATCAGATCAGAGTAGACCTTGTGGACGAAAACTTCACAGAGCTGCGTGGGGAAATCGCTGGACCACCAGATACACCTTATGAAGGTAGACACATGCGTGCGCATTTATACCCGTGTAACTTGCATATTCTTTATCTATGGGTTAGTGTTTATGCTGTTGGTTATATGTTTGGCTTACAGACTGTACATGTCAGATGTAATGTTTCTTACTGATGTCCTGTTTATGTTGTCAAACGTAGGTGGGCGATATCAGCTTGAGATAAAAATTCCAGAGACATATCCATTCAACCCTCCAAAGGTAAGGAATACTGCCAGTGAAGGGGTGGTTTAGTGTGGTGGGTAGTCCTTGCTGTGTGCTTCACAAGAATATATGTTTCACATGTACATGCCATGTGTAAGAGGCAAATGAACATACTATCGTACAACATGTTTTTTAGGTGTGGTGTATACAGTTGTCTACCAGTTTTAAATGCCCCCTTTTCCTTTTGTCTGTCAGGTGCGGTTCATCACTAAGATTTGGCACCCTAACATCAGCTCGGTGACTGGAGCTATTTGCTTGGACATCCTGAAAGACCAGTGGTAAGTATATAAGCATGTGACGGAGTGACCATGATGTTTTGGGTTATTTTTGTTTCTATAGCTGGTTTTGAAGCTCTAAAAACCTCTTAATGGTGGAGTGCTGAGAAGAATGTAATAACTTTTGCCAAAAGTACAGGGAAATGCAGAGGGGAGTAGGCAGTTACCTTAGCTTGGCCCCACAGGATTAGTTAGTGAATAACCATGAGATGTAGCCCTTGTGGTGCAGCACTGAGCATGGTACTAACACTGCTAAGGAGACAGATTCAGTACCCAGAGAGCACATGTACTGAAAAACAATCTGCAGCTTACGGTAAGAATGTCTGCTAAGTGTCTTTATGTTGTAGGGCGGCTGCAATGACATTGCGGACAGTGCTTCTTTCTCTCCAAGCCCTTCTGGCAGCTGCAGAACCAGATGACCCACAGGATGCTGTGGTAGCCAATCAGGTATGAGGAACCTCAGAAACGTGGTTAGGTAGGGTGTCAAAGTGACTTGCCCGAGTGGGAGGAAGTGTCTCACAACCTAGAACATACAGTTGTGCTCATAAGTTTACATACCCTGTACATACACATGCTAAATTTGACTAAAAAGAGGAATAAAAAATCTTTTGGAAATTGATCTTAATGCGTTAATGATCTTGCAAGGTAGTTGCAAGGCCTGACTGGTTAAGCAGAAGGGTTATCTGTGTGTGTGCAGTACAAGCAGGACTGTGAGATGTTTAAGCAGACGGCTCGGCTCTGGGCTCACGCCTACGCTGGTGCTCCGGCCTCCAACGCTGAATACACACGCAAGATCGACAAACTCTGTGCCATGGGCTTTGACAAAGTAAGATGACTCCTCAACCCTAACCACCAGAACATTCACAAACACCGACACTGACCATTTCCATTAATACACTGTAGATACAATAGCCTGGCTAGCGCCACCACTTCTCAATGAGACGTGGTCTGGGAACCAAACGTTAATTTTCTCGTATTTGAAAAAAATGCCCAGATCCGTTTATTGGGTGCCACGGATGTCTATCAAATGCGTCTGTGCATAGCTCATCATTGTCTTGCTTTCCCCCTTGTTCTGTGATTGGTCCCCTATCTCAGGCGAAAATTTGCTCCATGGTCTCCAGGCTGCCTTAGCAGCGTGAATCAAATCGCGCGCAAGGCAGCAATGGAACACCCAGGCTATAGATACAAAGGAACTAATGATGAAGTGATATTAAGAATTGGCCCATATAAATGTTCCAAGACAGTGGTAACTATCACACTGCACAGGTTCATAGAAATTATTTTTCAAGAGGGAGCTATTATACAGACATTCATTACCAAGGTTCATTTGTTACTGCCAAGTTGAATGCCAAACTGATATCTCGCAAAATTGTTTATGTATGCTTCTTACACACTTGTTGATGTTGAATCAGAAATGTCAGGCAAAGCAATAATTCAGCTGCTTTTGCAGTGGGTCTTCAGATTGCAGAGTTGCATGTGAAGGTACAAGAGGAATTCCAAAGGACATAGGGAAAGACACCACCTTGAACACAATCATTTTAACAGTGCATGCATTAGTTTACCATCTTCTTTTTCTGTTTCACAGAATGCAGTAATAGTGGCCTTGTCATCTAAATCCTGGGATGTGGAAGCGGCAACAGAATTGTTGCTGAGCAACTAACCCCCCACCCCCCATTTCGTTACCCACTTCTCCCCTCCTGTTTTTCAGTTGTCCCCTCTCTCGTTTCACGTCAGTTCATTACGCTTCTTCTGTTTAAAGCGGCATCTCCTCCCTTTTAAATGAACCAAAAAACTGGCAAAATAGCATTAGTCATCTGGGATTATGACGTTAGGTAATACACCGACTACATCAGAAAAAAAAATAAATCTGTAAATAAAATGTTAAGTTGGTGTAGGTTGTAAAACAAGATTGGGACTTTTTTTCCCTATATTATAATAGAAGAATCAGACAAGTTCAATTCATGCATGAGGGTGTGGCCTGGCCACTCATTGGGGAGGGGGTTGAACAGGGTCGTCACCATAGAGATAAGGTGAAACCAAACCCTTCATTACTCCAGTCTAAACAACAAACATGTTACTCTTCTCTCCACGTCTTCTCATTCTTCACTGTACAGTGCTAGGGGAGGTTGTGGAAAGAGCAACTCAACTAGAGGTGTGAGTGCATTTGTGAGTGATTGCTAGTGCACACACACACACAAACAGATGTGCTGGGTGGTTAAGGCACGTGTGCACACATTGGTACAAGTCAGACAGTGTGTGTGTGTGTGTGCGGCGTGATTCATGATGAATACTGGAGTGAGTGCCTGAATGAATGTTTTTAACACCTACTCTTGTCTGGACTCCGATCCCCTTCGAGTTTTACGGCAGCTGCAGGTCACAGCCATGACCTCTTCACCATCGGCCCTTGAAGTTTTCATCTTTTATTTTCTTCTAATTCAAAATGCCATGTTTACTGTGAACACACCGGCAATTGTTCCTTAGAGCAGAACAGGAACTTTGCATTTTTGTCATTTGATGCCATCACTCATCCTCTGGTCAACTGTTCAGGCCCACACAGTGACATCACTACAACAGAGACCTGAGCTGGAAACTCCACCTCGACTCCTTTCTCTCTCTTACACACACACACACACACACACAGCTACAAACATCAAGTCCCATTCACCTGGACAGATGCCTCATTAGAACGCATCAGTGATGGCTGGATTTATATTTTGTAAGAAAAAAAAACAAAACAAAAAAAAAGACTCTAAGGCCTCGTGTCCTCCAGAGCTGTTCTGGTCAGAAACATGGCACGAAGAGGCGGTGGAGGAGGAGGAAGTGCAGGAAAGAGAATGTACGTGCGGATACTGCACGCCAGCCTTTCTTTCACTCAACAGATAAAAAAGACATGAGTCATACGAGCATGGTTATTTATTGTGAAAATGAAAATGTAACGTTTCTTTGATTAAAAAACATGAAAACATGAACAAGAAGTAAATTGTGGGGTTTCTTTTGGGGCAAGGTTTGATTTGGGAGGTGGGACTTCTAGAGGCCAATGTAAAATTGTTTACTAGGAAATGGGAATAAATAGTTTTTTTTTTTTTATCAGAAATGCAGTGAATCAGGACAACTTCACTTCTAAAAGCATTTATTTCCTGTCAACAAAGAAAATAAATCCAACAAATTAAATATGTTCAAATCGTGCACATCTACACAAAAAAAAACAAAAACAAAAAAATGGCATTGGGAATCATGGATGCAATACAAAGGGTTGCTATCTAAAACTTAAGACTTTGAATAAAAATGGAGTAAACATGATTTTCAACTTAAAAAAAACCTTCAACATTCCCCATTACCCCTGCACGAGTTGACGGAACCCCATTGGTTCAGTATGAAAATCTGTTTCATGATTTTGGATTTGAAAAGAAGTCCTTTTGTGAAGTGGTTCAAAATAAAGGCAAGATGGAGAGAAGAAAGGGAAGCTTTTCTCTGCCTTCTCAGCTGACAAATGTTGTCCATGACATTCAGCTCTCCTCACTCAGTGCAACAGACCAGACAACTCCTATTATAGGCCACTCACACCAATACCAGGCATACCCCACCCCACCCCACCTCACACCTCACACACACACACACACACGAGAGAGACGCAACAAATGGGGACAGAGAAAGACAGTAAAGAGTGGAAAATCTGCAGGATTTAATTGCAGGCAATTCTCAGTTTAAAACTGCCCGAGTTTAAAAACAACAGAGAAAAAAAACTAAACACAAACACACTTCAGCTTTCATCATTCACTTCTAAAGGGCAGTATGTCTGATTGTGTGTGTGTGTGTGTGTGTGTGTGTGTGTGTGTACACACACACGCATTTGTGATGGGGTTATGCATGAGAAGAGCTGGAGTCTGGGGGAAGGCAGGTAATTTCTGTACAGGTGAACACTTCAGCATGACCCCTCCTTTACCTGAAAAGTAGAAAAGATAATGAATTATTTTACAGGAGAGGACCTTTCAATTGAAAACTAGGTGATATTCTGAAATTATTATGACATGACTGGTACCAATACTATTAAGAAGCTGTACTTGTGGACAATACCACATTTGTGGGCTCAAGCAGTCTGCTTGACTGAACAGTGTATTTATTTTCTGACGATGACTGCTACTGCCTTCACAACCCAGCTCACCTCTGCAGGTCCATCTGTCTCTGTGTCCCAGCCTTCTTGGCATCTTCCTGTTTTGGTATCTTCCCGCTGTTTGGCTCCGTAGCTGCCGTGGAGGTGTGGTCCTGAGCTGGTGCTGTTCTCTTCCTGCCCCGGCCGCCTCCGCTGGCCGGCGCCCCTGCCTCTTTCTCAGGTGTCACGGCGGCTGCGCTCTTGGGCGGCCGTCCTCGTCCGCGCTTCACTGGCGGAGGCGTCGCTGCTGGGGGGTTGGGGGTGACGCTGTTCTCCGTCTGGGGGTCCTCCTGTGGAGGAGGGAGGGGACGTGGTGAGTGACATCCTGCCCCAGCGCAGGGCCCCACTGTTGAGGAGTGGGGGGATGCAACCTACACCATTTCTAATGTCTGCTCTTATATTTTAGAATAGATTTTTTTAGTCATATCATATCCAGCGACAATGAATGTAAATGTAAAATCAGGTTTCTAGGCCAAGTATACTTGCATATACAAGGAATTTGGTCTCTGCATTCATCCCATCCGTGAATTAGCGAACACACGGAGCACAGTGAGCACACAGTGAACACACAGTGAGTTGAAGCACACACACTAACCCAGATCAGTGAGCTGCCTTGCTACAGCGGCACTCGGGGAGCAGTGAGGGGTTAGGTGCCTTGCTCAAGGGCACTTCAGCCGTTCCCACTGGTCGGGGATCGAACGGCAACCCTCCGGTTCCAGGCCCGAAGCCCTAACCAGCAGGTCTTCAGTGAGCCTCTGAAGTTTGGCCTGCCTGTCCAACTCATTTAGATATTTTGTGACCATCTAGAACCACCGAGGTTCAAGTAGTCAGGCTGACGGCTAGATGCCACCAAGGTTCAAGTAGTCAGCCTCAAGGCTAGATGCGTGTGGCGTATAAATAGCGGCTGCAGAGGAGGAATGTGTGAGGAGACTCCCTGACTGCTCCTCATATTTCACAGCACCTGTCTGGCGTTTCTCCCTCACTCTCAACACAATCACGAGGTTACACACTCAACACACACTCACACAGGAGTTTACAGGGTACACAGAGCTGGAATGTAACTGGACTGTTAATAAAAAAAGTTTGTTTTCTTTAAAATGGTAAAGGTCAATTCTGCAGAGAATTTATGGTGGTGATGCTGAATGACGGGCCCATTAAGGATCTGAACAGTTTCAACATTGGCCTAGGATTAAGGAGCATGAATGTTTGATATCAACTGAACTCTTGAAGGAGGCCTATCTTTCAGAATCATGGCAGAAAACCTCTCTTAGCTTATAACTTAACATTACAATGTGTCACACACACACACACACACACACTCACACTCTCTTACCTTCTTTTTGACCTCTTTAACCACAATCACAGGGTTCTCTTCATTTTCTCTTGCTCCGGTAACAGATGCGACAGCCCCCGTGTCCCTTCATGAGAGAGAAACATACGAACAGCGCCATTACAATCCTTAGTACAACTACAAGACTCTATGCATATTAGCATGTACTGTGGAGACATTGATGGAAGACGTACCTGGTCTTAATGGATGCAGGTGTGGTGGGTGGGGTGTTGGTGCTGTTGTTGTTTCCTGCCTCTGTTGGGGTGCTTTTGGTATATGGCCGCCGTCCAGGAACCGTTAGGGGCTTATTAACAGCACCGAGAACTGGAACAGGTTTCGGCTTTGGGAGAAGAAAAAAAAAAAAAAAAAAAAAAAAAAGAGTGAGTGATCAGGAGTGTTTCAACAGCACTTCCTTGTTTGATGATTTTGCATGTAAAATGTCTTTACCTTTCCTGTGAGAAGAACCGTCCTAGCTTCAGAGGAGAGGTAGTCCTTATCATTGACAGAGTCCTGCAGAAACAGAGAAAAAGAGAGAGTAACCACTGAACAGAGAGACTTGGTCAACTAATATGCAATGCACACTGCTATCAAGCTGGCTGTATGTCAGGAGTGTAAACTACCATCCAAAATACAACACTCCCCGCACACACAAATAACAAAATGAACAAACTAAACACATACTTGTAAAAGATGTTCATACCTTGTCTGGTGTGGTGTAAAATTTGGTTGGAAGGATTGGATCCTTGGGACAATCCAAATGACAGGAAGTGCTCTTGTTCACAATAACAAATAACGCCACATCACACACAATGTACAGCTTCTGTAAAAACATACAATCAAAAGGTCAGCAACAGGATTTCAAGTACCCAACACACATCATACGGCAACCTCCTCACACATGCAACAGTAGTACAGCTCAATATGCCAGCTGTTGTTTTAGTGCATCTCTAGATTCTCACACATGGAACAGTAGTACAGCTCAATATACCGGCTGTTTTAGTGCATCTCTAGATTCTCTACATCAGGGGTTCTCAAACTTTTGTGGGCCGGGGACCCCTCATGGAGTGGAAAGTTCTCCAAGGACCCCTCATAATCGCAACACATAAAACAAGTTAATCATGTAGCTGTATAGCCTTTTTTTCTGTTAGATGCTTATGTTATATGTATTTTAAAAACAGAGTGCTAATACTACAATAGTCATGTTAGCAAACTTTGACAGTATGTGGTATTTTTTTAAAAGATAGTTGTTTCTTTGTCAAATGTAGGCCCATTGTGTTGAACACATAGTGTTTGCTTCACATAACTTTCATTTTGTTGGCGGTTAATTAATAGTAAAGTGTTGCTCTACATCATGTACAACAGTGATTAAATATGGTTAAGTCTGATTACATCGTTCTGGGGGTTTGTTTGTTCTGTGAGATTTATAATAGGCATTCAGTCTCTTTATGTGTGTGTGTGTGTGTGTGTGTGTGTGTGTGTGTGCGTGCAAGGCGAGAGAGCGTGACAGAGGCCGAAAGGGAGAGAGAAAGAGAGAGAGAGGAAGACAAATGAATGACCTCGTTTGTTTTGGGGTCGTCAGGGGCCTGGGCGTCCTTAGTCTGTTTGATGTTCTCCACCATCTTCCTGAGGAAGGCGTGACTGTTGTTCTCATTCTTCACCATCAGCACCTCCAACATGAACCACAAGCACCTACCCCATCACACACACACATTTAATTTAATCAAAACCGCTCATGTATATATTCAACACAACAGGGTATTTGCTAGCACAGACAAACAGGCTTACTCTTTGATGGCGATGAGCTGTTCAAAGTCCTGTGGTTTGGTGAAGTCTGGGTCGTGTGCCAGCAGATGGATCATAAAGGGCACCACATACTCAGGAAGGAGGGACACCAACTTATCTGGAGGGAAAACAGACAGAGGCAGAAAGGTCAGCGTGATCTCTCTCTCTCTTTTTAATTTTTCAATAGTGAAACACAGTCCATCCAATAGTGTCTGCCCTTCAGTGCTGTTTCCAGTGTCCCAAGTTTTGACACTGATCTAATCAATGACACAATTGATTTTGAGTTACTTTGTAACTTTGTGACATCTCTATTTTCAAACAAGTTTTTGTCATTTTGAGCAGAAGGAACAATTTATTAAGCCTGATGTATTTAATTGTCCTAAGTTGTCCACAGTTGCCAAGATGACACAGCATGTATTAGGATGTCTCTGACAAGAAAGGCAAGAAATAAAGTCTAAAGGCAACCGTATCTGGTCTCATCTGCCTGTTTAGTCATTGTTTTGTCTGCCTTTGCACAAGTGTTTTTGTTGGCATGAGGCAGTTCTGTCTGAGTCACATGAACTCAGAACACCACAGACACATGAGAGTGTTCCGTTTGCTGGAGTGCACTGACCGTGTGCCACCTGGTTCTGTTTGATGAACTCCCTGCGGACGCTGATGTTTTTGAGCAGGCACTGGCGGGCGTGGGCACGGCGCTCCTTCACCGGGTCCTTAGCACACAGGGCAAACACTGCCAGGTACTCAAGCGGCAGAGACAACTTCGCCAGGGCCAGATGCAGCTTCTGGGCAAAGATCTGCCTCACCTGGTAGCACTCATCCTACAGAGACACAAGGACCAAGAGTGTGAGTGCTGCGTGGGTTAGGGTTAGGACCAAGAGTGTGAGTGCTGCGTGGGTTAGGGTTAGGACCAAGAGTGTGAGTGCTGCGTGGGTTAGGGTTAGGACCAAGAGTGTGAGTGCTGCGTGGGTTAGGGTTAGGACCAAGAGTGTGAGTGTTGCGTGGGTTAGGGTTAGGGTAGAGTGTTGCGTGGGTTAGGGTTAGGGTAGAGTGTTACGTGGGTTAGGGTTGAGTGTGAGTGTTGCGTGGGTTAGGGTTAGGGCATTCACATTGGGCAGGTTTATGTGCCGAGGCAGGGGACACTCACGTTCAGGACGAGCCCACAGAGCTGGAACTGTTCTGGGGTGATGATGTCATGGTAACAGGGCTCCTGAGCAAGCTTCATTATGGCACATCCAGCAGACAACCTCAGCCTGGACATGTCTGATTTACTGAAAACACACACACAGCGGCCTCAGTCATGCTGATTCTCCAACACAGTTTGTAACACACAGGCATACACGCACACAGATATGCATGAGTGCGCGCACACACACAGTCGTAGCACACAGACGTGGACACGCATGCGCGCGCTCCTGCGCACGCGCACACACACACACACACACACACACACACACACACACACACAACACACACACACACACACACACACACACACACACACACACACACACACACACACACAATATGTAGAGTGCTGACCTGATTTTCTTCTGCTCTGTCAGGTCCCCCTCACTGACCAGCATAGCCGACAGTAATCTCAGTGTGGAGTTGGCAGACTTGGACTGGTTGTTTTTCATGCCCAGTAACCAGCGCACCAAAAGCTTTATGGCCTGCACCTACATTCAACCACAGACCGACACAGAGTTAGACTCAAATGGGCCACCCTATTAGCATCAAGTGTCGTCTCCCTCCTCAGGTACTTACTTTAGCGAGCACTTCAGGAGACACCTCCTCATCTGTGGTCCACAGTTTGCCATTCCTGTTACCTGATGACTGAGGCACAGACAGGACAGTGATAAAACACCCATCAGTATCTACAGTGCTACAGTATGTAGCTATAGTATCATAGCAATTTCAATTCATTAAAAAAAAAAAGATACGGAGTAGGACTACAGAGAGCAGAACAAAGTGTCTCATGAAACTGATATGTGCTTCTGTCACATAAACAGAAGCTGGAAATGTGCCACAGAGTCCTTAAAGTTTTGTGAGAGGAACGAGCTGACCAACTTCTGGCTCCGTCTCTGTGCCATCTGGCTCTAGCTCTGCTGTCTATGGGGTTTGCGCCTTACTCGGTCATTCATAAGCAGGTCCTTGACAATGAAGTTGGCGACGATGGACTTCATGGGCGAGGCGAACTGATCTGGGGCCAGCATAGAGATATGGCCCAGCGACACCAGGGGAGTGATCAGCTGCTCCGGGACATCAGCGTTCAGACTGCGAGACAAAGGCTGGGTTGGGGGAATGGGATGGGGCAGTTGGAGGAGAAGAAAAGTGAGCTTCATGTCTAAATGCCCATGGCATAGGTTATCTATGTTCTGTATATGTGATCCTTAATTTAGATATATAATATAATTGTGTGTGCCTACCTCAAATATCTGGGCCAGCTGCACCTCCTTGTTGTGGAAGATTGCGTGGATGCAGTGAACAGCCTGTTTGGCCTGGTGTGGGGTGCCACGCTTCGCTTTCTGATGCAGGATGGGGATCAGAGTTCTACACACACACACACACACACACACACACACACACTTTAGATTAATCAGATTCAATACAACCACCTAATCAACTTTGCACAAATGTATTCTGATATGTACTCCCATTTTGAGGATTGCGTCTGTGTATTTAACATACGAGCGAATCTGTGGTAGCTCTGTCTCAATCTTGTGTCCCGTGTTCCTGAATATCTGGATGGCTGCCTCGGCCACTTTGTCATCCTCCATCTTCAGACACTGCAGAAGTGACTCATAGGTCTCGCTAGAGTGGAAGGAGGTGGGGTGAGTGAACGACAGAACCTACAGACACCAGAAAGAGAAGAGAAGAGAGCTGGTCAATTTCCATGCCGACAAGTGCATGAGCAACAGAGCTCAGACAGATGCAGGGTGAAAGAGAAACACTTCCCCTTCATGCATTGCGCTATGCAAGGGTCAACAGTCTGACTGTGTAAAATCAGCAAAACAGAGTCCTCATTGCATCCAGTAAGCTAAGCAGATCATGGAATGTCAGGTACATCTTATTTCGGCCAAAGTGAGCCAACATAGCTCATAGATTTAGATCAAACAGCCCACGTACCTTGAGCAGCTCCAGGCCTGAGCGAATGGCTGTGTCGGGGGTGACTCCCTCCTCTTCGTCATCAGCCGTTCCGTCAATGGATTTATTCAACAGTTTAACCAGAGCACTGCACACATACACAATAAATGGTCAACTGAAGGCTGCAGTTCCACCACACCGCCACTAGGAGTCTCACTCACAGAGATCTACTGTTATACAATCTCTTCCCATACACCACGACACACTCATATGCTGTCTCACCTGATAGCTTCAGAATCTATGTGCACAGGTGCAATCCTCTCCAGCAGGAACTTGACCATTTCCAAGAAGGGGTTGGTGGGCTGCTTGGGGAACGTCAACTTCCTTGTAATCTCTCTCTGCATATACACATAGTAACAAATGTCAGTTGCTTTTATTCCACAATTGCTCACACAACACTGGAGAATGTGTGCGACAAAAGGAGTCATGAGCTTTTTAGAAATACAACATAAAACAGAAACCAATGTAACAAGGGCCTTTAGGGCCTTGCGATGGGACTCACCACACACAGCTCGGCCTGCTTGCAGGAGCACGTGGGGCTGATGAGCTGCTCCAGCTGCACACGCAGCTTCTCGTCCTCCCCCAGCACCTGGTTAAATTTCTTCATGAAGTCCTGAGCCTTCCCTGGGTCAGGCAGGTTCTCTGCAAACACACACACACACACACCATGAACGACTAGTGAAGATAGTAAGAGAGAATGGACAGTTCTCTTCAACGGGATGTTTTTAGGTTGTTTTTAGGATGTTTATATCAACTTACTGGCAATGGTCATCAGCTTTGCAAACATGGCAACACTGTTGGCTTCAGACTGCAGATAGAGAAACACATCATTCATTCTGTCCATTAAGTCCAAAACATTCTCATGACTTTCCAAAGACCTTTAATTACATTTCCATGACCATTCATAACCTAGCAATGCACTTAAATTATTCATGAATAATTCCCATCCCAATGTTTTTCTAGAAGTGGGAACTATGACACTTCAGAAAGGCGATGTGTTGATGGGAGATTCTCACCGTGGGAAGTTTGTGAAGGTCCAGCAGCTCCCTCACCAGCCCTCGGAGCATGTTCTGACACTTCCACATCTCATTCAGAGCCCTGCAGGGGTGTGTGTGGTGAGAGGGTGTGTGTGTGAGTGAGTGAGTGTGTGAGTGAGTGAGTGAGTGAGTGAGTGAGTGAGTGAGTGAGTGAGTGAGTGAGTGAGTGAGTGAGTGAGTGAGTGAGTGAGTGAGTGAGTGAGTGAGTGAGTGAGTGAGTGAGTGAGTGAGTGAGTGAGTGAGTGAGTGAGTGAGTGAGTGAGTGAGTGAGTGAGTGAGTGAGTGAGTGAGTGAGTGAGTGAGTGAGAGAGAGAGAGAGAAAAGGGGGAAGAGAGAGGGAGATAATACATTGCATGTCTCAGAGGGATAATGGTGCTTAAACAAGATCTACACGCATCTCAGTACAGCCAGAAATACTATAGGATAAGAGTAGGGATGGAGTACTTGACTGCGTTGGTGTCCAGGCAGGCATAGAGGTAATAAAGACACTTCATCTTCTCCTCAGTCTCCAGACTGTGAGGAACCATGTACTGAGCAAAAATCTTCTCCACCAGCAGCCTACCACACACACACACACACACACACAGAGAAAAAAAGGACACTTTTAGGAAGAAGTGAGTTACAAGGCCACTGTGTCTATGTGAAGGAGGTATTATTATTGTCGTTCTGGTAGTGGGCATGTAGATCTGTGTAGTGTTTACATAATTAATGTTACTAGTGAGTCTGTATGACACGCTGTGTGCTTGGCTTGGTTGACCTGTGCATGTTTGTACACTTGCCATTGCGGACTTTACTCCTGTGTGCATGTGTGTGTGTTGGTGTTTACTTGTCATCGATGCTGTTCTGGTAGTAGATGTGCAGCAGCTTGTCTTTGATCCAGCTGATCTTCTGAGCGGATTCTTTCCCAGCCTCGTGATGTAGGCAGTACTTCTTGAACAGCTGAGCTAGACCCATCATGGCTTCCTTCCGCACACGCCACTGGAACACATGCTCACAGTTACACAGGGTACATGTTTTTATGAGTATTGCAGTAAGAATGCTTGTTGGTAGACAACACACTGCTGCTGGACATCTGAATTTCCCCTGTGGGGATGAATAAAAGTATGTATCTATCTATCTATCCAGGACAAACACATGTGGATGCTGGCCATGTGGACAACACTAATGACTTCGTTATAGATTACTCACCCTCTTGTCCAGCGTCCTCTCCCTGACAAACCCCAGCAGCTGGTCATTCACCAGGTTCAGGTCCTTCTTGCCAGCGTTGATGATCGTTACGATGACATCATGACGGATGGCCTCCTCCGGGTCATGTGACCGCACTTTAAGGAAATCTACCATGCCGCACAGACAACACCATAAGTTCATTTGTGTGTTTGAAACGGTATAGTTAATACATACACAAACACAATAAAACCACAAAGCACACCTGTAAGGTCTTTTGCCAAGTCAGGATGATTCATCAGGCAGTGGCTGGCAAACTTCACACATTCCAGTCTCACAGGGACGTGAATGTCATTAAATCTGTAAACGTATCACAGCGTTATCACACAGTAACGCCAGTTTCCCCTGCTCTCCATATAGGAACCATAGTAAGTCATCATGCATGCATCTCAGCCTAAGCACACAGGGCTGTCCTCTTACCTTCCCAGAAAGCACTGCCACAGCGGCCGGTTTTGAGTGGCCAGTTCAGAGTCCTTCACACCAAAGAGTTTGGCCAACAACCTCACCACTGCCAACCGCTCCTCACCATCATTACTCTATACAAACAAATCATGCTTTAATACTTCCATTCTTTTCACAGCCATTACTTTTATGCAATAACTGTACTGTTTTGACATTCACTATAATGAGGAATCATCATATGAACATCATATCAACATTTCATAAGGTCAATTTAAAGGAATTACTCTATTGCCATTAAAGATTTTTGAATTCTTCAATAGAAAATACAAGATGAGCTTTGTTTGTACTACTAAGGCAGTCATGTTCTGCTTGTCTGTCTAAAAAGATTCAATATTTTGTGTGAGTGCTTATGCGTGTGTCTGCGGCACCTTCAGTTTGAACTCCAACTGGGGCATGACCGACACCAGCAGCAGAGGGTCGATGGCGAACAGCTCCTGGATGAGATCGAACACGTGCTCGGAGAGGTCACTCACCGAGGACTTCCCCATCACCAGCACCTGATTAAAGAACTGGACAGGAGAGGAGAATAGGGAACAGGGTGGTCAGGGCAGGGTCAGGGAGGTCATTACACATGAGTAATTTCATGGGTAATACTGGTAAGATTGAAAGTAAAAGCCTTTTTTGTACAGACTGGAGTGTGCATTTTTGTTTTGCGGATCTTTTATAAGCTACCTACAGTACCAATCCTCGACAGATGAGCGGTGATATTTCACTTTATTACCCATTATGGGTAATACTGGTGTCAAGACTTGAGCACTTACATTGGCGATGCACGTTTCAATGGTCTGTACAGTCCTCTTCAGCAAAGCTTTAGCCAGATCATATGCCTGCTTATTCAAGTTCTACAGTGAGACAGAAAGAAGGGAGAAGGAGAGGTGGGGGGTTTGAGTAATCATTCCTAATCTTCAAGAAACCACAATGACCTCATCCAGAGTCAGCAGAATCCAACTGATCATTAATACATTCAGGGATTAACTGTGCAACCTCTACAACATATTGTAATTGCACTGTAGCTTGAAATGTACATCAAAGAGAATGACAAAGTAGCTGTTTAAAGTGGTTGAGGTTGGCAACTGTTGAGCTCTCAGATTTACTGAGGGGCGAGTGGAGAGGGTTTGTGAGCTGGTATGAGGTCACTGAGTTCAGTGAGCCATGAGTGGCTGGTTATTGGTTAAGTGGTCCTGCATGTGGCCAGTGGTGTGATTGAGTACCTTGTGGGCTGGTATGAGGTTGATGAGAATGGTGTCCAGCAGTTCTTGTGTGACTCCATCTCCCTCCAATATGATGGAACTCATCAGATCCAACATATGCATCTGTACCTTCTGATTGTGACTGTTACTGTAACACACAAACACACGCACGCACACGCACACACACACACACACCAGTATAATGTGCACCCTAATCACTGGCAGTTGGTGATGAACAGCAAGTAAATGCAGACTGATTTGAAAGTTAGTGGGCACTATGGAATGGCGTGGTTAGGACCTACAAGAGAGGGAAATGGCTTACTTGATGACAGAGAAGAGGGTTTTGAAGAGCTGAATGAAGATCTCGTTGCAGTCTTCAAGCTCAAAGCAGATGTTATAAGACTTTACCCATGCCAGGTTCTGCAAAGATCAAAATGTTTGTTTTCCATGAACTGCATTAAGAACAATTCAACATTGACAAGAGAGGGCAGCCAATATTTCTCCACTCTTCCTTCTTACACTTACTGGTTATATTTTTTTATTCTGGAGTGTAGTATTTGTTTATGTGTGTGTTTACCTCCAGAAGGTAGAAGTAGCGATTGAACTGGGCACTCTTGGTGTCCTCCAACCCTTTCAACTGCCGTGTGATGAATAGAAAAATATCCTGAAGGAAAAAACAGGAGATTATTACAGCCAAAACAGTGAAACGCTTCACTTCAGCACACAAATAAAGGAATGACTGTATGAGAACCTTGAGTTTGTCGTGTGAGGTGTAGGGCGCCTCGGGGGCATAGATGCGGAAGATGTCTGCAAGACAGCAGGCCACGAGCAGCCGCACGTCTTTGTTGGGGTTCCTCAGGAAGAACTCAGAGGCCAGATGCAAGGCCAGCCCCAAGTACTGCTGTTTGTCCTCCTCAGAGTCCTGGTCCATATCCATGTACGTCTTCACCACCATCTGTCAGTGCAGCAGCGGGAGCACAGAGGAGAAAACCGGTTAATTTAATTTGAATTTTATTCTTCTTCATTTCTTTTCTCTTACCCTTTGTGTTTCTCAAAACGTGTGGAGGAGTGTACAACACAACAAAGTCAAGTGTAAAGTAGCAATAATAAATAGGAATAGAATTAGACGTCATCAATGTACGGTTTCTTGCGGCCCTTGAGACGTGGTCGTCACCACGGTTGTATTAGGTGATATTCAGACCCCCTTTTCAAGTTCTTTCCCAGCATCCAGGAGCCATGAGTGACGTTAAGCATGTTGACTGGTCAAGCACAGCCAAGCCAAATAGTCTGCTATTTTAAAAAATCTGTGTGAAACCAGAATAATTCTTATACAGCTGCTGCTTAAATATTTTGAGTACAATAGGTTACAACATTACAACATATTGGAAATAATAAAAAAAACATTTCTTCAAACTTGTTTTTTACTTTGCCCTCTCATTACAACTCTGATTCAACTTCAACAAATTCAAAGCGCAGCAGCAAGAGTCAACCCAACACTTAAATCTCTACACTGGCTTCCTGTAAAGTACAGAATTGATTTTAAAGTACTGCTGCTGTAATGTGCGTGTATGGTGTTGACACATAGATCCTGACTGTTTAGCTGAATCTTTCACTGGTCACACCTACTGTCAGAACGAAATGTGGTGAAGCTGCTTTTAGTTATTATGCTGTCAAACTATGGAATCAACTCCCAAACCATGTGAAAAGTGCCCCGACAAAAGATGGGCAGATTTAAAACTAATTTATTCTTTACTGCTTTCTCTTAGTAGATCTTTCCTCTTTTACCATCAGATGCAATGTTTTAACCCTTTAACTATGCTTTTTAGCCATTCTCTACCGTTTTATGTTTTTATGTATTAGTCCTAGTATCTTGCCACTCTTTTTCTTTATTTACTATATTTTATTGTTCTTGTATTAGATATTTACTTAACTTTTATTTTTTTTAATCTACTTTATTCATTGTCTTTATCTGTTTAATGTCTGCTTTTTATTTAATTATTTATTTTACTTTGCCCCCCCACCATTAATTGTTTTTTTTTCTCTTTTCATATTTTAATTGTTGTGATTTCTACTGACGATGTAAAGCATATTGAACTGTCTAGTTATGAAAGGGAACCTGCTTCCTGCTGGCTACCCAGGGCTGGTCCTGCATGCACAATCATGATGGAAATATAAAGGTTGTTATTTTTAAATGAAAACCATACATAGTAGCGCCACACTAACCTGGTGATTATTTTCTTGATTAATCAATTAGTTGGTTGGCCAAAAAATGTCAGAAAATAGTTAAACAAATGTCTATCAGTTTCTGCAGCTGGGGAAAGAAGTGCTGCTAGGCTCCAATGGTTTATCCAACAACAGGTGCTCTTTAGTAATGTGGGTACAATTCATGAAGTTAAAAAAAAAAACCTACCAAGAACAAAAAACTAAAGGCACTACGTCTTTAGGTAGAGTTTATATATTTTTCAAAGCATAGGCAAACAGACAATGTGTTCTGACCACTAGGTCTTCAAATGTCTATCAGTGTTACCTAAGCCCAATAGGACATCCTCAAATCCATTGTTTTGTCAATGGATATATAGCAAAATATCTGGAATGCCGATTTATTTTTGCGCATTACCCGTTAAGCCTGATCTTCAAATCTGTTGATAAAATTCAATAGCTTTAACAGAAAAGCAGTCCGCTTAATCACTTTCTATTAATGTATTAATGGTAATCTGTTTGAAAAAAAAAAAAAAACCTTATAATTATCCACTGATGCTTCATACAGACAAAGTACTGTTTTGTCTCTGAGAGCCTACTTAACCTGTGAGAGAAGGGAAAAAAGCCAAACAAATGTGCTCCATTAACAAAAGCATTACTTTGCCTGAGCATTCCGACTGGCAGTGCGCATGGAGAAAGAAAAGTGTAATACCCAGGGGAGCTCCTCCAGTATCTCCTGTAACGGAGGAGTCCCTACAAGTGTTGTGTCTGAAAGTACCTGATAAAAAGTGTACTGAGGGAGCTAAAAACAGTGATTTATTACTAAAATGTGTACTGCTATTAAGCCACAACATTTTTGATGGCAGGAAATATGTTAATCCTACATTTCCTATCCCTATGGATTTTGGGTAGAACATCCCTGAGAACACTAGCGTAGTGTCCGTAGAAATCTTAAAGTCAAAATTGTCTCTCCTGTGTGTATGCTTTTCCCATACTGTACAAAGAACTTCATACCCAACACTACACTCAACATTACACTGAATGGTTGAAGATGACCAATCTAGTCTAGACAAAAGTATTGGGATATTTGCCATTGCACTCACAGGAACTTCAATGAGATCCCATTCTAAATCCATTGATCCAGTTCCTAAAAACTTTTGAGAAACCCATTTTTTGCACATTCCCACTGTGCATGCATGGCAGGCATCCCCAATGCATTTGTCTAGTGTGTGTGGAGAAAACACGTCACACTTTAAGAGATTTTACGCTTTATAGATTGCTTCGTGACCTTTTTATTTTCTTGATAATAATGGGAATGTAAATTATCGATTATAATTTCCAATTAAATCATATTCTAAGATGTCAATATGGCAACACAAATATCACTTGCAGTCGGTGTTAACAATACTTAAGGGGTCTAAAGGGTGTTCAATATCGAGTGGTTAATCCTCTTCTTGCCGCCACACAAACATCACAGCCTCAACACCTACAGCCTTTAGGACCATGGAGAACTCTGCAGAGCTGCAGGCTCAGGCAGAGCAGACCAAAGTGGGTGAGTACAGGAAGAGAGGGGGGATGGGCACACAGCCGTCCAGCAGAGCTGAGCACTGTGGAGACTCCACTCTCACTCACTCACTCACTCACTCACTCAGCCCGGCAACTTAGAAGAGAAGGAGAGCACTCAGTGCATGAGCGCTGTTAAACTCATGCTATGTAATCACCCATCTCATGCAAGACTGATGTTTTCAGATGAGCTCTACCACCACATCATAAGGAAGCACCTGTACTGCCGTTGCTTTCCAGTATTCATTTTCCACGACATCAAACATATTTTGTAACCACACGATCACATCTGTTGAGATACTGCGGCAAATGTAAAATTGTCTCCTTCCTCTAACCTGCTACGGTCAGGTTCAGAAGAGGTTAACGTAGAAGCTACAAGTTAAATACAAACACAAAACCAAGAACTGAGCCATGCAACAACACAGCAAGACTCATTTCCAATGTACTGTGTGTACTAAACTATTGTCCTAGTTGTGCACTCTGATAAATGAGCAAAATACTGTGGACAAATCTGTACATTTTCATTCTATCTTTGGCACTGACTGAAAGTTAGCCACAGAGATCAGATAACATGTCAGTTAACATTTAACACAAATATTATCCTCCTGGCCCTTTATGATGGCAGTGTAGGCAAAAATGAGGTAGGTCGTTTTAGACTAAAAGATTAGTCTTGGATGGATTACTAGGCATTACATTTAAGGGATAAGATTATGTTTTATTTCAGTACTGGTATGCTTATATGTTTTACAAAGACAATTCTTCATTTCCAAAAGCAATAGCTTTTAACAGGTTTTGATAGTACACATTTGGGTATTTTTACTGTGATCTCTTTGTGCATTCTCTTGATTTTGGTCAAGAGTAGGTTTCAATGTGGCCCACCCTTGACTTCTAGCAAACAACTCCTCCGGCATGTCCACAAAGCAAACACAAAGTACACAAACACATCGAGCTATAAATGTTTTCTCACAACATTAGCAGATGCTAGTTCAGCTCCAAATAAGAAAAGTGGACTAAACCCACTTTATACAAGAGGGCGTTTACACAAACATTTACTACACTAACTGCAAGACACTAAAATGTGTGTTTTCTCTAACCACAGAAGTCCAATGTTGCACTATGGCATTTCCTCTGCACGTCCCTATCAGTTCAAGGCTACCACTACATGCAATCCCTCAACTATCACTTCACCCGCACCAGGGGACTGAGTGCTTACACAACCACAGGACTCCACTTCCTCATCTCCCTCTCGTCACACAACAAGCAATGGAGCTGCAACACATCAGCTATATTCAAAGGCTTACACTTACGCTTCCGCGTGAACTCTTTTTTACAATGCTGTTGTCCCTCATGAATGCAATCCATTTAGGGCTGGGATAAACGATTATTTTTTTAAACGATTAATCTAACGATTCATTTTTTCAGTCCGATTCGATTTCGATTGACTAATAGCAACTTATACATGTTGATTTACATATCTGAATGAAAAAAACATGAATTCCTTAACATTGGAATATTATGTTTATTGCTCTTAAGATTCCAAAATAAAAGACTATACAAGTGCAAAGTAACGAATTCTTAATCAGAGGTAGCATTCAGTTCAGTTCAGTAGGTCTAATTGAGTGCCTGTCACTTTAAGACGACGTTCGTGAGGGAATCCCTGCAATTTACATTAACACCGTTAAAACGCTGCTGATGTGTGAATGCAATTCATAACGTAATATGTTGTCACGATACCAAAATTATGACTTCGATACGATACCTGCCATAAATATCACGATGTTCGATACTGAAACGATACTACGGCGAAATCCTAAGACTCATACCTCCTTCAAGTGTATTGAGTCATGTGTAGAATTCGGTGCACTTTTGTAGTGTGCAGGTCAATTCTAGGTTCTAAACTTCCTACATAATTATTATTTTTATAGTCAGTAAAATAGTAGGCCTACTTTGTGTAATTAAGTCCTTTATTTTTTGTTTTGTGTTTTGCCAATAAAGTAGCTTTAAAAAGCCAAACTAGGCTAGATCAAGGTCAGTGTTGAAATTACTGCATGCAAATCACTGAATGCTATGCAGAGGGGCCTAATCTTTAGGCCATCTGATGTACAGTATAGGCCTTCCCGTGTTCATGGGATTTCTTTGACAGTTGCAAAGGGAAAATGTGAGGATAGTCTTCTTTGCGCCCAGTGTACAAGTACGACGTTCCAACCACTCAGGTCTTCGTCAGATAGGCCTACACCATGACCTGTTGCAATATGTCTGTGTGCATTCCTACATTGGCCTACGTCTATTTCTTTGATAACATGATTTGCTACCACGTAACAATAAGCCGCTATTATTATTAGGACTCAACACGCTTTGGTGGCATTATATGCTGTGGGCTTTAATTAGTGCATTTCGGGTATCCTATCCTACATCTGGGCAATACTTATTGAACAAATCAGTGTTTCCCCTAGAATTTTTTCCAGCAGCGGTGCTGTTGATCGTAAAGCCCCCCCCCCCCCCCAAAAAAAAAAGAAAATGTTGGAAAAAATGACTCCTTAAATGGTGACTTTTTGTGGATTTTGGACAGATTGATTGTTACAAATTATGACATAACCATCAACACAAGCATTTACAAAGCATGATTATTGCAGTACTTGAACAGGATTATTCATGTTTTTCTTTCACCTTTGTCATTTACATTATTAGTAATTAGCCACTGTACAACTGTACACTGTAGGCCACTGTACAAACTATTACTATTTAGAATTATTTACGATACATGATACATTAAAAAATAATTGATGTCCTATTTTTTTTTTTTAATTAAGGCATTAAGACAAAAGGCAAAAGATGTTTTTTATTCCTCCCTTTAGTCAATTTCAGCATGGGTGTCTTAACTTTTGCACAGCACTGTATAAAGATAAACTATATAGACTTCTCTTTCATGTCATTACACTGAATTGGTGCTATGCAAGTCGAATTGACTTTAAGGCCGTGACGGCCCGTGGGGCTTGCTTGATTCTCACGGTTTTAAGCTAACTTGGTACCGTTGTTGTGCATGGTGCATAAGAATATGTGGATGAAATGAGTTATGTTTTCCATGTCATTTGGTAAAATAAATGCTCAAAAACTCGAAGAAAATCTATCTTGGATTATAGGAGATAAGTGTCTTTTCTATAATTTTGGTGAGCTCTACAGGAATTACAAACTATCTCCAGATGTAAATGCTTGCGTATCCTATTACTCAAATTCAATTAAACCCACCAATAGGCTAGCTAGACCTTAGTTTCACAGCCTAGGTATTTTAGCAACACAGGGCTCGAAAGCATTGCCTGTATCACAAACAAAAACGAAACAATGCGTGGAATTTATCTGGGAATAGGCTACTGAAGGTAGGGGCGAGCTACCTCGCTGGCGTGTTTAATTTGGTTCCTTGGTTAACATAATGTAGGCTACGTTTTTTTGCACAAAATTGCATCTGCTAATAAACTTAAACATAAACACAAACAAGCATGATCTCCTGTGGAATCCCTCACTGCGCCTTCAACGTTAGCCTACTATTATTTGTTGACATCAAACCTGAACGAACGGCAGCTGTTCCTGAAGTTCACTTGCGTGTTTTTTTTTTTAATTACGCAACTTTTTTTGCAGTGGCGCTTGAATTCCAGGAGCGGCGCTGCGCCGCTGATGAATACATTGTAGGGGAAACACTGCAAATTGCAGTCTACATGCCATGACAAATATTACCAGTAGTACTGACCGAACATGAAATAGATTGTTTACAAGTTATGGTAATATTTTTCTGGCGTGAACATTGCGCTTTCATCACGATAGCACCCTATGATTACAGCTCGTTATGTCTCGTCAAAATTCATTGATGAAGGAAGGTTCGCTTTATCCCAGAGAACCATACTCGTTTCACTTAGGCTAGACTAAAACAGAAGAGAAGAACTTGGCACTAACCATGTAGTCGTGTTTTCTATAGCATATTCGTTAACCTGTCGTTCTTTGAACAAAAATGTTGGGATATGTCTGCGAGGTGTTTAGCCAAGTTCCATGCGTAGCCTACTGCTTTTAAATGACTTTGAAACATATATTTCACAAACGGGCCTCTTTGTACCTGATGGCTTGCCTTCACTATTCGCGATGTATCCGAAATAGTTGCAGATTTCACTTCACCTTTTGTTTTATCCACAACGCCGAGGACGGTCGGCAAAGAACTACTGTATATTGTTGTTGGCTGCGCACTCACTCACTCAGAGCTGCCTGCTTGACACGCCCACTTGCCTAGATGCGTGCAAGGAGCAGTGAGAGCAGCAGTTCACACAGACATTTTAATAAAGTATCGATTCTAAAAACGTCGGAAATCGTATTGTTTTTTTGCGTGAAGGCATCGTGATACCTTTTTAGTATCGATACACCGTGCAACACTATAACGTAGTTAGTTCAAATAACGGTTCGTAGCCTACTTCTCCTTGGGACAAGCACTTTTGAGTCTTGGAAAACACTTTTCTATTTACATTGGGATTTTGCAAACATTCAGAGTCAATAAAATGAGCCCTACATGAGTAACAAAATTGACAAGCAGATGTAAGTAAGCATGCTAAACTTGACATCCGAACAGTATTCTAACGTTAGCTTTGAGATACTGCTTGATTGCATAACTTAACTTAGTTTGGTCTCCTCAATGTAGGCTACTATGTTGTGATGAGACCTTAGCAGAGTTAACTTTAATGCAGCAGTTTTGAACAAATTTGCGCAGCATGGTCACGATGCTTAGCGGATTTAATATCAATTTAGCCCACCGTGTTCTATGCAATGCTTCTATGTTGTAACATTCAACAATCGTGAATATTTTGTTAAATGCACATGCAGAGGAGGAGCGGGCTCGTTACAAGAGAGAGTGGGCGGGGCAAGGAAAGGCTGCGTGCGTGAAAAGCACAGCTCAATGATTTCGTGGCCCCTAGCCACAGATTAGTCAACGTATGGGAAACACTGAAGGTGTAAAATTCAAAATATTTAGCGGCACACATTATGCTTAATGAATCGACGTGCATATTTTGCGTCGACGTCATCATTTACGTCGACGCGTTGTCCCAGCCCTAAATCCATTTAATATTGGAATAACAGAATCTGTGTGATTGAACAGGTTGAACACACACATGAACAGAATCTCCGCATGCTCCGCAGCCTTATTCAGACACAAGCTCATTTACATAATGTCCATTGGAAAAACTAGGAGGGGAGTAGTGTAACAAGCTGGCTAAGTTCGGAATTCTAAATGGCCGGTTATGTTGTTCAGATATATACGGCCCAACCGCTTGACATCCACAGAACATGAGGACTTACACGTAGGTCTGAAAGCAGCTAATACATGTATTGGTGAATGCAAACACTTCACATTCCAGCCTAAAGCTACAAAACAGAACAAAAAGGAAGGATACTTTGTTACAATAGAACCAACTAGCGTTGAAGTGGTATACCCACATTATGGTATGCCATAGGGTCATTCCGTGTCAAATCACCCAGTGGCTGGCAGGTCACCCTCTCCCAAAAAATCTGAAAAAAAGGTGTTTGTAGACCAAACCTATGCATAAATCTTAAATAGTATATCTGTATCACTAATGGTTCCAAAACTACAGCCCTTTGAAGTTTCAAGTCATTTTAAGCATCGTGGTGAACAATCCTTTTTGTTCAACTTCCAACATTATTGGCTCTTTTGGTATTTCACACACATTAGTGAAACTATGTGAATAGAAGTACATTTTCCTGTTGAATTAAACAATCCAATCAAATCAGGTGTATCTTGTGTAATTCCCCCTCTGCAAAGCTCTGAAAATGCCTATAAATTCATTATGTGAAAAAACATCACCTTTCAGGGCTTGTCATTCAAAAAGTATGTGACACAAATTCATCAGATTTTTTCCCCACTCATGTATGGATTATAAGGTCATGTCCATGCATTAACTTTGGTTGTTAACATCATCATATTGTCAGAGCATTTTTATTAAATTGGGCTTGATTTTCAAAAAGCCCGTTTTCATCTTCTCATTTCACCACGTGGACACAGTTAACAGGATTTCTTAAAATGTTACCATATATCATTCTGTATGTGAGGATCATCTGCCCCAAATTTGGGCTTGTTGCTGAGTTTCTTCATTGAGATAAGATTTTTTTACAAATATTGTCTATAAATCCACTGAATTTGTACTTCATCTGCAGTACCACTTTGCACCACATGGTGCTCTTTTAATACAATGGAAGTCAATGGAAGAGTAAGAGTCACTTGTTTGCTGCACGTATCCAATCTAAACACACAGTTTATGGTTCATATGGTTCAAGTAAAAAGGGGTTTCTAAAATTCAGTGCATTGTCAGATGTAGAAAAATCAATACTAAAGATTTATCATCTTTTTACAAATGCCTCTTGGATCCACGAGTCCTCAAACCTTGTTAGGAATACTTGTGATGGAAACACACATGGTCATCTTCATCAAGTGAAATACCTTGATGCACTGAATTTTAGAAACCCATTGTTTCTTGAATATGTTCCAACTTCTTTCCCAGATCACATGGAGACAAAGCACTGATCTCCATCTTGATGCTCTTTGTCTATGTATCACAGAGGACTGCATCCCAAGCATATGACGATGGATATAGACTTTGCCTAACCAGCTGGCTAGAAATTATTAAAGTGCTCACATAGGCACTGATAGGTTGAAGCTGGTGTAGAAAACTCATTACAAAGATGGTATTTCTGCTAAATCCTCTTGCTGCATGTATGATGATCAGTCAGTCTTATGTGTGTATAATTTACTTGATCAGTTTATTTTCTCTAAATAAGATTTACGTATGAGTAGTATGTTGTTCATGTTGCAATAACTATTTGGACCAATTCAACTATGAACCATAAACTGTGTGTTTAGATTGGATATGTGCAGCAAACAAGTGACTCTCTTACTCTTCCATTGACTTCCATTGTATCAAAAGAGCACCACATGTGGTGCAAAGTGGTACTGCAGATGCAATACAAATTCAGTGGATTTATAGACAATATTTTTAAAAAATCTTCTCAATGAAGAAACTCAGCAACAAGCCCAACTTTTGGGCAGATGATCCTCACATACAGAATGATATATGGTAACATTTTAAAAAATCCTGTTAACTGTCCACGTGGTGAAATGAGAAGATGAAAACAGGCTTTTTGAAAATCAAGCCCAATTTTAAAAAAATGCTCTGAAAATATTAAAATTATAACAACCAAAGTTAATGCATGGACAGGACCTTATAATACATACATGAGTAGGAAAAAAATCTGATGAATTTGTGTCACATACTTTTTGAATGAGAAGCCCTCAAAGGTGATGATGTCTTTTCACATTATGAATTTATAGCCATTTTCAGAGCTTTCCAGAGGGGAAAGTACACAAGATACGCCTGATCTGATTGGATTTTTTAATTCAACAGGAAAATGTACTTCTATTCACATAGTTTCACGAATGTGTGTGAAATACCAAAAGAGCCATTAATGCTGGAAGTTGAACAAAAAGGATTGTTCACCACAATGCTTAAAATGACTTGAAGTTTCAAAGGGCTGTAGTTTTGCAACGATTAGTTATACAGATATACTATTTAAGATCTATGCATGTATTTGGTCTACAAACACCTGTGATTTTTTTCAGATTTTTTCGGAGAGGGTCACCTGCCAAATTGCGCTGAAATTGGGTGATTTCACACGGAATGACCCCATAGTCCATACTTATCATATCATGTACATTTGAATAATACTGGTATTGGAAAAATGCAACTGGATGGAAGTAAAGTAGCTGCCAAAGGAGGAAACATGAAACAAGTTTGCCATCTTTGAGAGCACCTATTCAAATCATTCCCAAGCATTATAAAATGTACGATAGCAGTAATGTTCCATATCCAGGCTCCTCACTAAATCTGTGTTTTAAGTTTAGTAAACCTCTGACTTAACAGACACAGACACACCAATAACTAGAACCAACATGCTCCCAGAATGCATTTCTACACCACTATAACAGAGGACCAGTAAGAAGACCAAGGTCATCGGTTCATTTCCAAAGGGAGCACAAACACTGATAACAGTTAAACCCATAACCTCCTTTGGGCTCCAGATGTCTGCTGAAGAAACAACACTAATGAAAGGTAACCAAAAAGTACAAAACCTGTATTATGTGTGATGCCCTTCAAATATGAGTTTCACATCTTCCACAACTTCCAAACACAATCTTAATTGCCATTATAAATACTAACTAACCAAATTGAAACAAATTCCAACTGAATCAGGACCTGTGAAGCAAATGCTCATGTTGAGCACAAAACAATATACACTGTAAACAGATCAGGGGTCATTCCACGAGGTTCCCCAAAAGATGGAATCTGATTAGTAGTCCTGAATGTGTCCTGTCTAGGGTTGGGTATCATTTGGGTTTTATCCGATACCTGTGCTAAATCGATACTTTTAAAACGATGCCGGTGCCAAAACGGTACTTTGTTTTTAAAATGTTTTAAATTAAAATGGTATAAAGCATGAATTGCTTTTTTATTATTATTGATAAGACAAATTTGAACATAAAATTGAACTGTTATATTCAATTTACTATCAATATCTCATTGCTCCTACAAATAATACATTTAAATGTTAAAACAGCTTGCCATGCATGCACTCACAATAGTAGGCTAAAGCTCTGCTTTCTAGTTTATCCAGTAGGCGGTTTGCCATAAGGTATGTTAAAACCGCTTTCCATAAAACTGCCAGGTCATGGACAACGGCATTTGCAGGCAAACTAATCTAACAGGGACTCTACTTTCCAGTTAATTCAGTGTGTTCCCAGATGCTTTAAGAAATGTCATGTCTTAACCCATAACACGCAATAGTTTTGAACATGTTAGGCTACATGTCGGTGTTTAGATTCCCAGCGCTAGCCTAGTAGGCATTTTAACAGCAACTATGGCTATGCGCTAACACCAGTCAGCTGAGTTTAATTAGCGATAACGTACGGAGATGGTTTCGTGCCATTATGTTGTTTAGAACACACCGTGAAATACAGTTTTCACCTTACAACTTCGCTGATAACATTTCAAATGAATGCCAGTTAGCGCATTAGCAAGGATATTTTGTAACATATAGGCTACTGTTTATGTTGTTTCATAGCCTTTTGCTTGTGTGTAGTTAGGCCCACTGCTAGATTTTGACAGGAGCTCGCGATATCGCTTTAAAGTAAGCTACTTGGGCTCACGCAAGCTGTCAAACACTGTCCACTCGCCTATGTGGTACACCCCTCTGGTTTATACAGTGCTTATGTTAGCTAACTGGATAACTATGGATGTGTTGCTATCAGAGCAAAACGTTAGAGATGGCGCATGACATGCAGTGATGCCTCGTATAAAAAAAAAAAAAACATTTATTAAGCACCGAAATGAGGCACCGAAATCCACGTTGTTATTCGATGCAGTTACTACCGTTTGCGTCGGCACCGGTGCCATATTAGAACCGTGTTTCGGTGCCCAACCCTAGGTCAATATTTTACTAAGCCCTATCCTGTTTCATATGCTCCATCCTATCTATACCCAACATCGCCCAATATTAAACCCTTATCTGCAGAAACTCTAGATTACACACAGAATTAACTCATATCCATCGGTTTCTTGCTGTGTTGGTAAATCCTGAACAATGTTCAATGCACATCAGATCAGAAGAATACATAATGACATCATCAAAGGTTACCCACGGTCCAAATAAACAAGTCTCAGTGAAAATAAACATATGGACAACTTAAGTTAATTAAAAAACTAGACTTAATATTTGTCCATTTAATCGGGTCATAAGAATGAACATCAGTCGATCAATTGAACGCTCCCACATGCCACACAATAGATTTAGTTAATGCATGAGACACGCTGCTCATTGACTGAGAGCCCTAATTTCAGCAATGGGGACAGTGCAGTGTCAATGTTTATTATTGAAATAATGTATTATGTTATGTTAATATTATTAAGCTAGTAATAGTATTAAGTATTATTAAATGATTATGTTATGTTAATATAATATGCTACTATGTTGCAGAAGACTGTAACTTGTTAGCCCTCAGAAAACTCACATTTGCCCATTGTTGGATAATTTTCACTGAGGAAGCACTGTGTTGGAAGGTGCACTCACATTTTTAGTTCTCCATAGATACAGCATAGCTACATATGATAGAGACTAGTTCAGTGCTGGCAGAGGCTCAGAGATCACCTTAGACAGTATTTTTTGTTTGCAATAACGGTTCTATCAGAAAATGCAGAATCCATGTCTTGGTAACTTTTACAAAATCTAAATGAAAAAGTGTACCAGTGCTTTAGCCGAAAATAGCAGAGCTACGCAAACATACCAGTGCACAATGGTGTAGGACATTTGCATAGACCAGGGGATCTCGATTTGGTTTTGGTGCCAGGGTCCCCGTTTTGGGGAGACATTTTTCTGAGGACCACCATATAATTGCATCTTGACGATGTGGACAGACAGTTAAGCAACACAACAGTAGAAACGGTTCATTATGACCTGAGAAGTCATTAGTAGCCTACTGTAGATGCACAAGTCTGGAAGTCTCCATACTCTTGTTCCTTTTTTCCCCATACTTATCAGAATCACCTTTATTGGCCAGGTTTGTGTAAACAAACAAGGAATCTGACTCCAGTTAATCTTTCCTCTCAAAGTAAAACACTCACTTAACATACAAATATAAAAAATAAAAAACATAAAAAGAGTAAAAAGAATAAAAACAGAACAGTAACTGTAAGGTTGAAGTACACAGGAGGTAGATGAGCAGAGGGTGGGGGCTGTTACTGAGTGTTCAACAGAGTGACTGCTTGGGGGAAGAAGCGGTCTTTGTGTTGGCTGGTTTTGGCAAACAGTGCCCTGTTTCCAGGCCTGGAAATGACTAAAATCAAATTCTATAATTTTCCAGGTTTTCCATACTGCGTAGGAAGCCTGTACGTGTGAGCACTGTAGGATGCAACAGGCAGATACATTTAAGCCATGACCATTGAATTCTACCTGAGCTCCCATTCCCATTGTAAGCTTCCCATTTCGAAAGAGATTCTATACAGGTTGCTGAACAGCCTTCCCTGAAGGTGTGTCAGAGGAGGACTTACTCAGGACAGTGACCCACTGCAAAGTGGTCATTCAAACACACACAAACACACAGATCCGGCAGCCACCTCATATGCTACCGACAACAGCTACTAAATATGTGCATACTGTATGACAGAATGTATGACACTAAAGTTGGAACGAACTGGATTTGGCCCACATCACATGTTTAGGCCAACAGGTCAAATATAGACTACGTGATTATGCTAACGAAAAAGTTGTTTGGTTTTACCTTTAACCGTTTCACCACTTCATCGTTGCTGATTTTGTCAGTGATCTCTTTTACCCCCGGAGGATAGATGATTTTGCCTTCCCCCGCCGGCTTCTGTTGTTGCGGGAACTCCATGCTCGTTCAACTATTTATCCAGACAGTCCTCTACTGGCCTCTATGGGTCGGAAAACAAAAGTTCAGCAAAGGGAATCTGCCGCACTTTTCCAAAATATCGTTTTAGAGCCTTCTTGAAAAGCCCGATCCCTTTCTGAAGCCAGTTAAGTGCATAAAAAGAAGCAAATTTCCTGTTGACTTCAACATAATTTGTCGAAGCGGTGTCAAAATAAATTCCAAAATAAAAACATCAGGCTGGAGCTAGTTAGCTGGCTAATGTTAATCACAAAGCTAGTATCCGCTGCGTTCTTTTCATAAGCATTTATCTTACCCTCATAAGATGAGCATTATGAGGGCTAAAGTGCACCACACATCGGCGACTACATTTATCTAATGCAATTCAATCTACACATATGAGTGATTACGAATAAACATAATGTGGCAAACCCGCGTTGGGGTAGCTGAGTGCTGAGTAGCACACGTTAGCTCTCACACTGTACGGTATGGCATGCTAGCTAGCCTTTCCACAACTAACATTACGGCCTAGCCATTTCAGTTAGGCTAGGCCTCGAACTGTTCAAAAGATCCCGTTTACACTGTCACTTTAAAGACATAAAAAACACAAACACTCGCTCCTATCAAACAGATGAATAACAGATGGAAAAATATACACCCCAATGACACTAGCCCGAAAGTAACTAAACTTTGTGTATGAGAAAATGTGGATAAATGTACTTGTTAGTTGAAAGTTCAGCTTTGTATAGAACCCATTGCTTCCCCCAGCAGCTCTGGAAATCAAGGTTCCAGTAGCAGCGGCTCATCGCCCTCCCTCCCCGAAGTTGTTGCCCACAAGGATTTTCAACATCTCAGTAAATACAAAAAGATAGCTCTCTTCCAACAACTAGTTTACGAAAACCTGGATAATATCGATACATGCCCCAGCACTCAGATTCACAGATATTTGCAATATTTACCTTACGCAGGAATTGTTTTAATTCATGTGTCAGGTTCAGGGTTGGTTTTTAGTTTCAGCACAAAAGCTCTCCTCTCTCTCAGCGGCGTTTCAGTGTCCCTTGAACATAGGGCTGCAGCGCCGCCTTCGGCCCACATGAAGCAGCGCAACAGAGAACCAACAAGGCGGGAGAGAGCCGAGCAAGTAAAGCAAGTAGCCTACCACTTCCGGGGATTGGAGGCGGCGTAGTTTATCTATTAAAATAGCAGCTACTGTTACTTGTCACCTCTGCAGCCATCATATGTTAGAACTGTTTAATTAAAACTGACTAGTTAATTATAATCAACATTCAGTCATCCACATTTAGGTTCTCTATTTAGTGACTTTAAATAGCCTAAATATAATTAATTAGAGAGTATTAGGGGTCATTTAAAAATCTTTGACTTGATTTTTTCAAAAATGTATTTTACCCTTTCGACTATGTGAGACAAACAAGCAATATTTAAAACACGATTTCATCAAAATGTTTCAACTTGCTTCACAATAATATAGCTGTTTTATTTCCAACCGCGCGAGGCGCTCGTACTAATGCACGATACTTTCTCTGAGAAAGGTTGCGTGGTCCTGTGACGATACAGGTTTTCGCCTCTTGCTTCTATTGTGAGTTGTAAATAGTGGATCGTGGAGAAAACTGGATGAAGGGTAAACTGTGGCTCCTATCAGTATGCCTAAAAAGAGAAAAAGTGGCCAGAGTCCTGCGCGGGTTCCTGGACAGCTAAACGAGTCCCGGAGCAACGACAATCGTGTTTACGGGTCTAGTGAACCTTTCCCACAGGGTGAACCAAACAGAAGTAACTCTGGATATGGCATTTCCAACTCCACTGCTCTGGGATTTACTGATAGGGAACATATATTGAGAAACATGGAGGAGGTATTCTCACATTTGGACCCCGAGGTCATTCACATGGTACTGACGGAGTGTGATTTCAATAGTAAGTTTGGCTATACACCACTGATATCAACATCTGAATGGTCAACTTTATGTAAGCGAACACCAGTACCGTTGATTGGTTAGCCTACTAGAAAGGGGGTGGTGCAGGTATGCGGGCCTCGTGACAGTTTCAGGAAGAACGATAGCCCAGAGCAGGCCCATTTAATTCAGTTGGCTTGTGCATTGCTCATTTGTCATAGTGTCACTCTTTGCCACTTTAGAGTAAAAGCAGAGCAATATCAGTAACTGTGTAGCCAATAAGAAAGAATAAAATTATCTTAATCTTTACTGTGACTAGTACTTGTAACCGTGTTGCCGTTACAAGTGGTCGTAACGTGAGTTAACTAGATAGTATTGCTAACATTGAAACCCTGCACAACAGCGTACCGTTAGTTATTATATAGCACAACTGTTTTAAAGGCCAGGTTAGTCATGTAGCATGATCAAGCGTGTTGTTTAAGTTGTCTACAATTTACATTTTCTCCACCTATCTCTCACATTTCTCTCTCTCCCTCTCTGTCTCATTCCCACCATCAACTCTCACAGTGGAGAATGCAATGGACTCCCTCCTGGAACTCTCTGATGCTGCTAAGGGTCCACCTACTTTGCCACCTCCTGTCTCTGGTTTTGAGATTGCAGCAGCCCTCTTAAATCCTGACCTTCCTCAATCCATCACCTCCCACCCCAAAACTACAGACTCCAGTACCTTAGGAGTTCACACACCACATGCACTCCCACACCACCTTCAGTCAGAACCATCTTCTCTGTCTACTTCTGTGCCTCTGTCCTCTCTTCCAACTCCTCAGTTCCCTCCTCAGCAGACTTTGCTGAGTAACCCCAGTTTGCATCACCAGACTTTCAGCCCTAAACAGAAACAGGCCAGCAGAGGGAATTCCCCAGTGGGGGAGCTAAGCTTTGCTGCCGGGGCTACTTCAGTTAATCAGAGTGATCGACTGGACTTCAGTCACCTAATTGGGGGGTCAGTTGGACTAGGGGGCAGCGGTTCAGCCTTCCAGGCCTATCGCAGAGATGAGCAGCCTCGTGCAGTGGGAGCCCCCTGGAACATCACGGCACCAGAGTTCCACCCACGAGTAGAGGTGCCGTCCTTCATCACGCCGGTAGTACAAAATCCCACCCTTGCTGCCCGTTGGTCAACTTATGCGTCTGTCAGCCAGGCCCCTCTAAAACCCACAGCAACCATCCCCACCTCATGGACCACACAGCAACCTCCAGTCTACGGCAACAAACCCACTACAGCTCCCACCCCTAACCACAGGCTCTGCTTCGAAGGCAGGGTTGTAGTGCTGCTTAGAGGAGCTCCAGGATCTGGCAAATCAACTTTAGCCAGGTGTGTGTGTGTTCTTTGATATATAAAAAAAGTATCTTGATCTTATCACAATCCTTGAGTCGTGCAACATTTGTGTTTTGTGCTTAGGGCACTGTTAGACCACAACCATGGGGGTGTGTCTTTAAGCACAGATGAGTATTTCTGTCGCCATGGAGACTACTGCTACGACCCATCGGAGCTGGGAACAGCACATGAGTGGAACCAGCAAAGAGGTACAAAAATATACACCACATTCTTAGCAGCTACGCCCTCGAGATTATCCTCCTATGACAAACCTGTTTCAAGATTAGGCACTGGCTACCTCACCTCGAGGTGGCATGTATGATGGCCGGTGGTAGTATAGTGGTTAAGGAACTGGGCTAGCATGCAGTAGCCAGAAAAGTTGTCGGTTTATTTCCCAGCTTCAACCGTCTGGGGACAATGGTCCTTGTAATATAACTGACATGTAAGTCACTTAAAAACAAAAAAAACCTGTCTTCTAAATGAATAAATGCAAATGATACTCCAACCCCAACCGACGCCTTACAGTGATGTTCCAACCCCCCATTGTACAGTATACTTCAACATCCTGCATGACTAAATATGTCCAACCAAGGTGGACAGGCTCTAAAGTACAGGTCCTTGCCATCACAATGTTGGTATTTAATATGTAAACAATTCTTTTGTGACAGCTAAAGAGGCTATGGAGAGGGGCCAAAGTCCTGTCATTATTGATAACACTAACTTGCAGAGTTGGGAGATGAGACCCTATGTGGCCATGGTGAGCTCTCTCTCTCTCTCTCTCTCTCTCTCTCTCTCTCTCTCTCTCTCTCTCTCTACATACATACACATACACACACACACACACACACACACACACACACACACAGACATACAGTGTCATCATCATCACAAAATAGGGATGACTTTTGCCTGTAGTCCATTTTAATTTCTGTATTTCTGTCAGGCCTTGAAGCAGAAATACAAAGTTGTGTTCAGAGAGCCAGACACGTGGTGGAAGTTCAAGCCCAGAGAGCTGGAGAAGTAAGATTCTTATCCCTTATTGCCCTTACCGTTAGCTTCATAGCCCCACTTACACACCATTTCAGAACTGTCCCTCTCCCTCTGCAGACACACAAAGCACGGTGTGAATCGAGAGAAGATTCGACGGATGCTGGATAGCTATGATAAGCATGTCTCTGTCAACTCCATCATGGGCTCTGCACGACTTGATCTTCACAGAGAGTGAGAACCCCATACATATATTAAATGTCTGTTTCTCTACATTTGCCAAAGAATCTTACAGGGTGCATCTTCAAGTAGTGATAACGGACTGCATTATCGGATAAGCTCCAATTTGTATAGAACTCATAGTGAGGAGCATAAGGGAGATTTAGTCTGCTGTATATTATCATTGTGTAACACAAAAAGATATTTGTTGCCCTAATATAGAAGTATGAAAGTTGAGTCTGAGTCTGAATTATTAGATTTGGATCAAAAGTGAGAAGAGTTCAGTCATGTTAAAAATGGTAGTTCCACAATCTGGTGCTTCACAGGAGAGGACCAGTCATGCAGTAAAAGGGGATCACCGGAGCACCTAGATGCTTAAGTTGCTTATTTTCATTTATGATGGGTGCAGCAAAAGACTAACGTTTCAATGTAGGACACATCTTCATCCCAGTTTCCTTTTTCTTCAGGCCTCCTGTGACCTCTGACCTGCCGCGGCCGGACCTGCTGGAACCCCCTCCTCCTGTTTCTCTCCCTGACGTGTCCTCTGTGCCTGTGCGCAGTTTCTTTATGGGACAGCCACCTGAGCTCCTGGACTCTGTGGATCTCTATCAGGACCCCCAGGACGTGGACCAGCGCTTACATGTGGAGCTGCCTGTGATGTTCTCTCAGTCTATCGGTCAGCGGGAGAGGAAGGAGAGAGACAGAGGGAGGCGTCCAGCTAATTCCCAGCCTGCTGCAGCGCTGAGCTCAGCTGCCGCACAGGGGTTTGTAGAAGCGGACTGTGCCACGGGCAGTGACGAAGAGATTTTTGCTGCAGGCAGTGCAGAGGTGCAAGCGGAGGTTGCCAAGGGGGGCGATGCACAGGGAGCGCCACTCACGTTTATTGGAGATTGGCCCTGCGAGAGTCAGGGGCCCCGAGGTCAGCGCACCAGCAACCGCAGGCTCGGAGACAAGGAGGCACACGGCCAAGATGACGCCGGTGGCGCCGAGGTGCGGCGAGCTGGGGGTGGGCCAGACTTCTCTGAGTTTCAGAAGCTAATGGACCTGCTCCAGGGAGATGCGGAGGTGGACGGCCCCATCGAGCTGTCTGACAGCGAGGAGGAGAGCAGCCCCAGCTCTGGGCCTGACACCCAGCCGCCGTCACCCAGCTGCCTGACCGAGGACACCACACATGTTCCCAACCCGAGCAGAGAGGAAGAGCGGACGGGAGCTGAAAAGGGAGAGGAGGACAGAGCACAGGAGAGTGGGGAAGAAAGTAACAAAGAAGAGGAGGAGATGGAGAAGGACAGAAAGGATGAAGGGAAGGAGATAAAAGAAGGCAAGGATGGGTTGGAGGAAGTGAGTGATGCAAAAGGGCTGGAGGGAAGAGAGGATGGAGAACGATCAGGCGGCGGTCATGTCTCGGAAAAGAGGAGAGTTAACCGGCGGTCAGGCAAATCCTGCCGACTGGCCCTCACATTCACCAATCAGGCACCTGCATCAGTGTCACCCCACCACACACAGACTGAATCGCCACTACAGCCTGAGTGCCAAACTCAGGACACGTCCATAGAGGTGGTTCCATCCTGCAGTATCTCCACACAGACAGAGTCCTGTGATTTTGCCCTTCTCTGGCGACTGGAGCACGGGGGGTTGTGGGAAGGGGCTGGCGAGAAAGTCCTGACAGGAAATGCATCACACTTTGTCCCCGCTGTCTCTGAGGCGGAGAGCGCATGTCTTGGCCGACGGGTCACCCACGATCGAGGGGCCCAAGTGGAGGAGGAGGAGCTCATGGAGGCCCGGACGAAAGACGAGGGTCTGAGTATCCTCATGCGCCACTTTACAGGCGTCGCCGTGGAAACGCTAAATGACCTGTATGAGAAATGCCAACAAGACCTGGAGTGGACCACCAACCTGTTACTGGATTCTGGAGAGAGACTGAGCCGTGAGGACGAAGAGGCAGAAACTGAAGATGAGGATGAATTGGGTAGGCTTAAAGAGGGTGAGAGGGAGAAGGCAGAAGAGAAGGATGAGGCGGAGAGAGAGAAGATAAAGGACAGTGAAAGAGAGGAGGTCAAAGCTGTCGGGATTGGAATCACAGAGAGCACGAGAGAAGACACGGAAGCAGATGTCCGCAGTCGTGACCCAGCTGACGTGAGGGTCAGCAGACCAGACGAGGCTACAGACGGCACACATGTGAGGTCAGAGGTTGATGAAGACGAGGCACAGCCCACGCGGGACTCTAAAAGCCCACCAGAGCCGTTTGCACACGAACCAACAGCCCAAGCCACAATGACCAGTCAGTCACAAGAGGCTGTACAGCAGCAAGAGTCTTCACAGAGTCAGAGGCATCTGTCTGAATTTGCTGGCACCGGGACATACTTGTTCTTGGATGCCTGCCCTGAAGCGTCTGGATGGACAGTGGGATTCCAGGAAGAAGAAGATGGAGGGGTAGAGGGAGATGGAAAGGAGGACATGAGGAGAAGAGTGGAGGACGTGGACGCTGTTACTCAGTCGATACTGTCTCATCTGGAGAAGTTGACGAAGAGAGAGGAGGATGAAAAGGAGAGGGAGAAGCAGGAGAGAGAGAGGGAGAGACGAAAGGAGAGAACAAAGGGATCTAAGCCACTGGACATTCAGACTCTGGAACTCAAACTGCCTACTGAGCTTGCACTACAACTCACGGAGCTGTTTGGCCCTGTTGGCATCAACCCAGGTATGTGCACTTCCCCCTCACACCCACACACATATACAGAGGGTTTGCAACACAATGCAGTGAAACTCTCTCTCTCTCTCTCTCTCTGTCTCTCGTACGCTCTCTCTCTCTCTCTCTCTCTCTCTCTCTCTCTCTCTCTGTCTCTCGTACGCTCTCTCTCTTTTTAAGGTGAGTTCTCGGATGACTGTTCTGTTAAGATGGACCTGAACCTTGCTCGACTCCTGCATCAAAAATGGAAAGAAACCATCCAGGTGAGCCAGAGGTCTTGCATGCGAATACACGCAGAGACACACAGAACTATAATGAGTGACCCTGACAGCATTCATCTTTATGGTGTCTTTTCAGGAGAAGCAGAGACAAGCTTCACTGTCCTACCACCTACTACAGGAAAGTACGTACATACACACACACACACACACACACACACACACAGACACACACTCAAACACATGCTCAATTAGACATGGTGAAAATACTTTTAATGAAATGGCCAACCTCCCCCATGATCATTTATTGATCCGTTGTACGTTCTGCTTATTTTCTTGCCACCCTGGTAACACAGGCTCCGTCCACTGGGGTGAATCACAGAGTGGCATGTCCAGACCACAAGACGGGACTAAACCTCACTTTCTGATTGGTGTCGATGGCTATGCATCTCTCGTTGGCCAATCAGATTACACTGAAGACACTCCAATTGTGGCAAATCAGATTACACTGAAGACACTCCAGCACAGGAATCTTTCCCAGCCATATGTGTCTCTAAGGGATATCATGTCAGAAGAACAGGCACTACAAGACATCGAAAAGGTAACTCATATTCTCACCCACTCAAATACACCAACACCACCACCACAAACACACACACATGCCGATGAGCCCAGCATTGTGTGAGATGTGTGTGTTTTGTGAGTAAGAAGTGTGTGTGTGTGTGTGTGTGTGTGTGTGTGTGTGTGTGTATTTACATACAGTCCAGATTGAGTCACTGGGATCCAGAGCTGAGAGATGGGGCTGCCATGTTGAAGGAGAAACAGCTGTTCTCACTCTTCCCCACCATCGACAGACTCTTCCTCAAAGACATCTTCAGACACAACAGGTAAGACAGTGATCTCAGTGTTCCATGACATCACTAGCAGAGATGTTCTTTCCACTGCCATCTATAAGCATTTGAATCTCCCATATTCCTACTATACATCACAAATCAAATGCTTACAGCCAAGTCTTACGTTTTAACTTGGTGGTAGCGAGATCTGTTAAAGCCCCCCTATGCATTTTAGGCAATTTCTTCGCTGTTTTCTCGCTTTTTACTTGCAGGTTTCTCTGTAGAGCTCCCCCTACAGCTTCAGAGTATATATTTTACGATACTCCTCAATCAGTCAGTCTGCAGTTTCCTCTTTCCCTGTTCCTCTGACAATGGTTTACTCTCTTTTTTTGCTTTTCGCTGGCTCTGCCATGATGAATGACTGAGAAAGTCCATCACTACCTTGTTCTAGCTGGTGCCTGGAGTGTATGTGTGTAGTGCAGTAAAGCAATTTGTTACATCGCGAGACCGCAAGACTTTCTGTCTCAAAGTTGCAAGGCTGGTTTTTCAGCTCACAGACGCTAAGGGGAAGCAAAATGGCCACCACTCACCCCAGAAAAGGTCATATAACCATTCCAATGACTCCGAAGGTAAATTAAGCTAAAAAAAACGTAATAGTTCCCCTTTAAGTCGTAATAAACTCACATGAATCAAATAATCCAACAAATAATTGGCAACTATAGACACTTAGCCAACTATAACAATGTAATATGCGACTCTGTTCTGCTAATAGGTGTAAATATACTGCTCAAAAAATTAAGGGAACACTTCAATCATACACTGCATCAGTACTCTGACACTGTTTGATTCTGAGCACAAGTAAAACTTTTGAGGCGAGTGTTTTATTTTGCAAGAACTGTCAGACATTCTGTGAATGTAGTTTGAGAATGGAGAAATTTCAAAAAATGTGTTTTAACAATGTGGAAAACTGTAAGTGTTCCCTTAATTTTTTTGAGCAGTGTATATTCTTAGTAGGCCTGCAATGAACAACAGTCAGTTTCCCAAAGTGGGACTCTACCATGCATCATCCACAGGCAGTCATAGTGCATTTGTTTGCTCTTAGGTGCTGTTCACAAAGCTGTCAAACCTTTGTCCTAATCCAGTCAAACATGACTGGAGTAAGCGGACCTGGAGTTATTTCTGGTGTTTGAATCTGCCCTGCACTAGTGTTCAGAGTGTATTTGAGCTCATTCTGTTGTTTACGGCAGTTACAGTCTGGAGCAGACTGAGAAATACCTGCACTGTCTTCTGGATGTGGGGCCTGTCAAAAATGTTGTGGCAACAGACTCTGGCCCCCAACATAACCACACTCACACACCAAGAACACCCAGCAAGGAAAGGGTTGGTTTCTTTTTGTTCCTCTCACAATGCCTCAAAACGTCTCACAATGCCTTTTTCAGTTCTCCTAACAAAACATTTTCTGTGTGTGTGTGTCTGTCTATCTGTCTGGCTGTCTGTCTGTTCGGGTTCAGAAACAGCAGGAGCCTGAGCCAGTGTTCCAGGAAACAGACGAGCCTGAGTATCAGGACCTTCGGGCAGAGGCCAACCTGCATAGGTTCAAACAACAGGAATGCTTTAGCAAAGCAGCTGAGGCCCATAGGCGTGGCAAGAGACAGGTGGCAAGCTTCTATGCTCAACAGGTGAGACACTCACATATACATGAACTACCACACACATTTCAGTATTTTATTTGAACCCATCAATCACTTTTCTCACATGTTTCCAGAGGTGAAATGCAGCTCTTAACACATCACCTGCACTACACAGCAAGGCTGCTTATTACATCTGATATGGAGCAGAATTCCGTTAGCTCTCAGGCAGGCCTGTCAGTCATAACCCACTAATGGTTAGTTTGTGAATATGCCCCAGGCTGCCAACTCACCCAATCACATGCATAGACTAAGGGCCCGTCTACACTTGCGTGTACAGGACGCCAGCATTTTAGGAGGCTGAAGTGGGATTTTTTGAAACCGCTGGCTAACTTTTGCTGTGTAGACTGCACAGCCAGCAATTTTATGACGACATAGCCCCACCCCTCAACTCCGCCACCGCACTCGACCTGACACGCTGCTTGTCAGAACAAACCAAACCATTTGTTTATCATATTAAAATGTTTTTTTTCTTTCCCCTGTCATGATTTATGTGCACAATGTATCAGCCTTTTGTGGCTGTTAGAAACACGCCGTTAGCTGAACTTAGTTAAACATTACCTTACTACAATCTATGACTGATGCATGTTAATGTTTTCTCTAGTGGTGCTCAGACCTAATGCAATACGTAAGCAATTGAAATTCCACATAGCAGTCACATACCTTGAAAATGGACTTTATTATTTTAACAGTTGAATTGAAAACCGAATTGTCTGTAGTCTCCTTATTTTATGTGACTGCTTAGTTCAGTTCAGTTCAGTTTATTCTTCGTCCCAAAAAGGGCAATTTGGATGCAGCAGGAAGACATCACATGAAGGATACAACACAAACCACACCACAATTAACACTGATAAAAAACAGCAGCTTGTCTGAGAAAAATAATAAATAATTGCAGAGTTGTGTTGGAGTGAAAATACAAGTAATAAAGAAAATACAAGTAACAAGTAATAAAGAACTACAATAAATACTAATAAAGATGAAATAAATAGATAAAGGGGGGGATCACTAATGTAAAAAAAACAAGGGCTATCACCTCCTTAGCTGAGTTAAGTGCCTGTATAGGCTTATACTTATAACAAACTGTTTCAACAATGTTTTGTGTTCTACGCGAATTAAATGTGAAGCCACGGCCCGGCGCCATCAACTGGTCTGGCATATGCACTACAGCACTTTTAGCCACTTTCACCTCTGTGTGTACATGCAAGTTTTTTCTTTACCGGTATTGTTAACCCTCTATGGTACGGTGTTGCCTATAGGCAACATAGCCTATTTTGCCTTGTTGAAATAAAATGAGACATCCCTTAAAGAAGTAAATAACTCTTTAAGAACTGGACAACTCAATACTAACCAATGAAAATGCAAAATAGTGGTCACATGCCCCACAGGCGGCTATTTTGACCCTTATTTCAGCACATGCACACGTTTGGCTGGGTATCATATTTTCTCCCTAGAAAAGTGTGACTTTTCTCACTAATTTCCCTCAAGTTTACATTCTTCAAAAAAACTGACAACCATTGATAAGATTTCAATCATTTGTATGTATAATGTATATTTTAAAAAATAGCAAAAATCTGCATGTTGCCCACAGGCATCATTGTACCGTAATGGAATCACAATGGGCCATACTTAGTCATTGAGGGAATGGAGGGGATTTTTTACTTATTGTAATGCTTTTTACTACTGCTAATTTTAATAAACAGTAATTTAAAATAATCTACATGATGATTTGAAGATATTATGATTTGGTTATGATGGTGTTCCACAATGGTACAATGTTGCCTGTGGGCAACGGGTAAATATGATACATATTTTTTTTTTACCCATTCAGATCATAATGCGTACCATAGAGAAATCGCTAAGAGAAAATACACCCGTTGGTTTTGTGTAGACGTAGCCTAAATCACTGATCTTTGCTGTTATGGGCTGATCCTTAGTTTATCATAGAAGGCTGAATATTGGTAATGTCAATATATTGGTCATCAACACAGCCTATCTCTAGGATTAGCACTTCCTTATGATTTATCTTTATCCAAGAACACTACATCAGGGGTGGTAGGGATGTTACAAAAAACACATCAGAGCTTTTGAGCAAATCCAGCAGCATGCATTGACTGTTTGAATTTAGGCACATCTTTTGGTTGGTAACCTGTAGCCTGGCCTTGTCCTCCTCTATACAGCAGCATTTCTGTACATAGAATGAGAGACAGAGTGGTCAGCAAAGTCAAGAGATACCAGCTTCCCCTGTATCCTCCCAATACAGTCTTGCGTTGTCGTTATCTATTTAATGCTGTGTAGGAATTTCCTTTCTGTTGTGTTCTGATGTGTGTGATGTCATTCACTGTGGCAGACACTAGCCACCACACACACACACACAGAAAGAAATGGAGAAAGAGTGAGGGTGTTTTCCCACTTGGTCCCTTTCAGGCTTCTAAACGAACTCAGATCGTTTCATTTTGTATTGTAGGCTAGCCTATTTTGTCCTACTTGACTTTCCATTGCCAAAAGAGAAGGCATGTCGTTTATTATTTAAAAAAATAACTATTATCATTAGGTTCATAATAGGCCTACAGACATTTGTAATTTGGTTACAAATTTGGTGCGTTCCGCTGAATTTCTTTTCATCCAAGCTATTGATAGCCTAACTAATGAAGAATTAGCGAACTTTGGATTACATTGCTCACAATTTTTCATGATCTGCTGGGCTCTGTCGAACTCTTCTTGCGTGTAGAAAACATACGAGTAGCCTTCATACTGAGCAGGGCAGTTAACAGGCTGCTGTTCACTCGTCATTTTAGACATGTGATTTATAGTTGGCCATAGCAACAGTGAGTTAGACAGTGTGATTGGCTGGCATGTTGACTGACAGATATTTGCAATAACTAAAGATCAGAATTCATTCTGAAAATATATTCTCACATAATGAAAATGAGTCCCTTTTGTTTTAGTCCACTTTCTGGTCCCCTTTTAGTGGACTGAGTTTCGGTTCTTTTAAAAGGAACTATATGTGAAAACACCCTGAGTGAGTCAGACACACATTTACACAAAATGATACATGTACAGACACATTCAAAAGGACAAGTGATATGACCTGATTGACGAGATTATTTGCAACCTTACATATCCTGTATCCTGACATACATACATACATACATTATCAAACAGGAATGAGCAGAATGTGTGTGTGTGTGTGTCTGTGTGTTTTTACAGGGCCATTTGCATGGTCAGAAGATGCGAGAGGCGAACCATCGTGCTGCACTGTGCATCTTTGAGCGAGTGAATGCCTCACTTCTGCCACAGAATGTTCTAGATCTCCATGGCCTGCATGTCAGCGAGGCCCTAGAACACCTCCAGAGGATCCTCAAAGTGAAAAGCACAGGTGTGCACATACACGAGGAGATAGCACTAGGCCCTTAAAGACAGTTGAGAAGGCAGTTGGAGTTGTGGTTTGAGGCAGTGACGGGTTGTCTGTTAGGTTGTCATTTTTAATTTGTGATTAGCTTTAAATGTTTACCTTTCCTGGAATCCTTGCCTGGTAACCCCTAACATCTCCCATTTGAAAACAGTTTATTGAATTTTCCCTTCACTTTCTTAAAGCTAATTTACTGCGTTTCTTCTTGTGGCATTGTCATAGCTGAACACCATCTTTATGATATCTGCAGACTGTTAGCGTTGACATTTATTTGGTACTGTTAATTGTAAAGGCTTTTCAGGTGGATTTGTCTTAGTATTTTTATTTAAAATGTATTGCTGAACTGAAATACTGTGTATGTTTGCTTAGAGTACAAACAGGGTCTATGCAAACCTCAGCTGTCAGTCATCACAGGAAGAGGAAACCGCAGCCAAGGGGGAGTGGCCAAAATTAGGCCTGCTGTCATCGACTATCTCAAGAGCAAGCATTACGAGTAATGAATGCATACACTCACAAGCACTTAGACAACTTAACCATAGTTTACAACAGTAAAGAAAGATACTTATACACTTACATATCTTCTGTATGCTCTCATCCTTTCTCTCTCTCTCTCCCAGGTTTACGGAGCCAAATGGAGGTTTAGTTCTTGTCTCATTGCAGAAGGAGGTAAAAGCATGAATGATGACTGCTGCTGCCGTGGGCCCTTCACCCACGCAGCCTCCTCTTCCTCCTCTGCCTCTATTCCAAACGGATGCTCATGTCTGTTGCTGGAGCTGCTCTGATCTCCAGGCCTGCTCTCCCAGGGCGGACCAGCAGTCAGCACTGTGTGTTGTGTGAAGAGGATCCTTTAAACATCTTCAGTGCACAGTACGCCTGAGACATTTTTAAATGATAGTTTGTTTGGAAGTAGAGCCTATGAAATATTTTGCTTATTGTTATTTTGCACCATGTTAATCTGCCTTCACAGAATACCTGTGATTGTCTTGTACTGCTTTGAATATAAAAGACTGGTGGTGTCTTCAACTGTGCAAAGTGGGCACATTCTTAATCCGTTAGCACCATAAATGTTCTCGTGATCGCCAGAAACTCAAAAACCTTAAGAGGACATGGGCAAAATCTGAAAATCTCTTTTTTTGGTGAAGTATCTGGTGTGCAACAGAGTTTCTCGTCTACACTTAGAAACATTTTTTTTGCACATGTCCCTTTAGGGTCTCTGTACGGTGACATTCTCAGGGCAAACTAATGTCTTCTCTGTGTACAAATATGTTCTATATTTGATAGTTGATGTTTTATTTTGTGTGTGTTGAAGTGAGAGAGAGCAGATGTATAAAGGGATGTCTCTTCTCACTTTGGCAAATTTAGCTTGGCAATGCATGTTAACGCTTTAGTAATGGCTTGACTATTTTTATCTGGTCCATTGTTAAACCTCAATGTGAATTGATATGGGAATTTATTAGAATGTAATTCTAGTTTCAATGAAATTGTTGGCTTAATTGTAAATATTTCCTTTCCCGTTTTTATACTCATGTAATCAAGGCAGAATAACTTGATTTTTTTTAAACTGAAAAAAGTGTTTTAACAAATTTAAATGTATATTTTGTATTGCCCTAATGGGGATTTATTTTGTTATTAAAATGACAAAATTAAAAGGCTACCACTACGCTGTTTGTGTGTTGTGATGGAAGTGAACAACTCAGCGGAATCAATGACTAACATGCGCACGGCTATCAAGTTTCGGCACGAAAAGGTCACGATCTTTGCAATGAAATGAGAGCGCACGCAGTATGACGCGAGGGCAAGAATCAACGCAGGTTACTATATAGATGTCATATTACCACACGCCGGTAGAGAGCAGTAGAGACATGTGGCCTACGGCTCTGGTAGCCTACTATGCGGGGTCTATAGGCTACTGAAGAGTAGCGGAACACACTATGGGATCACATTAGTCTATGTAGGCCTATTGGTTGACACTTTTCTTCTTCTTTTCTTCTAGAAATTGAGAAATATGTACGGAGGACTCATTTAACCTCATTTTATTTAGCTCATAAGTGAACGTGGGCCTACTCAGAAGGTGCAAGCTCTAACTAAGGTAGGCCTATAATCCATTTTTTTTTGTAGGCTAATGATAATTTTTTGACGGATCATGTCATTTCATGGTATCAATTTAGGCTACAGTTTTACACACGTGTGAGAGAAGGATACAGATACATTAAAAAAAACACCCCCGCCTCAGATGCACACGCCCCAGCGGATGCACACAAAAGTTCTTAAGAAAAATACTTCCTTTACATCAGATGGAAGTGATACATTGCCTAGTTCCTTCATTCGCGTTGTGACTAACGACTACATCATCTCAGGTATTTTTAGATTAAGTAAGCCTAAATTCACTGGAAGGTTTATGTTTAGTCAGTGAAGTTTTGCGTTGCTTTCAATTTGGGTAAAGGGGCTTATCATTTTTAACACTTAGGCCTATATTTTTGATCAGAACCAATATTTCATCTGTCCGTTTCTCAAGCAGTTTGTTCATCGAACACTGACGTGGTAAGAAAAATTGGCTTGTAGGCTAATATTTTGTTTTCACACACATTTAGCAAAGTTAGGCTGCTATTTGTAATAGTTTGAAATACTTATACTATAGGCCACAAGTTTATGTTGGTATGAAGTTAATCGAAATGGTGCGAGTCTTCGGCCTAGGCCTTTTGGGATTTTACAGACGTATTTCGTTTTGCCTGTGAGTGATGACGCCCTTTGGTGAAAAGGCAAAGTAGGCCTAAAGATAGAACAGCGTAAAGTTAAGATAAAAACAATCAAAAAACAAACCACTGCATTTTGTTGATCTATTCATTTTTTAAAAGTATATTGATAATATCCTTTAAGTTTGTGGATGCTTTGGATATCTGTTTAGTCCCTTTGGATAAGCCTGATTCTATTTCCATTAACATATAGGCCTACCAGTTTATTCCTTTGTATGTCCTTGGTTAGTGAAAGGTAATAAGACACAAACATTGAACGAATATAGAATAAGTATCTTTAGGAACTCAACAGAAACAGTTCCTTACAATTTCACCAAATAAGGTTATGAAATAATTTGGTTTAAAAAACACATTTTATAAGCAAACACTTTATTGAAGCCATTTATATATTACATTCAGAGATTATGATTAGGCCTAGAAACATTTTTGCAAAGCACTGCATTTAACATATCAATGTTTTGTGGTCGTTCAGTTTAACGACTGCGACATCTGTTTTCTACAATGTGTACAAGGTCCCTGTAGAGAGCAGAAATGCCAGATTTTGTTCACTGATTATGCTTCTTTGATGTTCTTGAAGTATTCATCTTTTTAAACAGTCTATATTTCTACCTTTCTCCTCTCACTTTTTCGGTCTCCAGGTGTCTTGACTGTTATGTGAAGCAAGATGCCAAAAAGGAACCCTGTATAGCACATAAGGTAGACACTGGGAGGGCCAAGCTGAGCGTCTGCTCTTTGACTTGAACATTTTAACCAGCTGAACAGATGAGACTTGGACAAGGCAGTGTCCATCATGTGCAGCATTGATCCCAGCCTCTGAGCTCTCGGCGAGCTCTCCCCTCAGGACTAAAGATCACGGTGGTGTTACCAGTTATTCCTCGGTGTGTCAATCATGAACTCCATTAAGTGTGTTCTGGTAGGGGACAGCGCAGTCGGGAAGACTGCTCTACTTGTTCGCTTCACCTCTGAGACTTTTCCAGAAATGTATAAACCCACCATTTATGACAACACAGGAGTAGAGGTGTTCATGGATGGTGTGCAGATCAGCTTGGGATTGTGGGATACGGCTGGAAATGACACCTTTCGGCATGTTCGGCCTATGTCCTACCAACAGGCAGACGTGGTCCTTATTTGTTACTCAGTGGCCAAACCGCCATCTTTTGCTAGTGTGCGGCAGAAGTGGATAGCGGAGGTTCGAGAGCATCTTCCTCGTGTCCCAGTGCTTGTAGTGGCCACACAGACAGACCAGCGTGAGATGGGCCCTCACCGGGGTAGTTGTTACTCCGCAGCAGATGGGAAGCGGCTGGCCCAGGAGATCCGAGCCAGGGGCTACCTGGAGTGCTCTGCGCTTAGCAACCGTGGTGTCCAGCAGGTGTTTGAGTGTGCTGTGAGGACAGCAGTCAACCAGTCCAAGAAGCGCTCGCGCCGCCGCCTCTTCAGCTTTGACCTCTGCAAGACTTCGTAACCCTGACTTGTTGGCGTACCTCATTAAGATGTCACTCTCAAACACGAGCATGCACAGAGCTATGCTCAGAGCTTTCCAGTTGTATGTTTATAGACACTAAATCAATTGATCTTCATATGAACGTGAAGAACAAGTTTTACTGAGAAGAAAAATGAGCCTAAATGCTTATGGTTCACTTTTGAACTCCCCAATGTTGTCATGTCTGTTTCACCAGTGAAACTCCCTCTCAAGACTGACTTTGTGTTCTTGGAGAGTGATTGATTAAAATTCATCAGATGAATTGTTTAAATCAATCTATGAAAATACAGCAACTCAAATTAAACTTCCATTTTCAGAGCATAGTTTATGTGAAATACTCATAGATTGATTCCCCACACAGAGTTTAAACAGGATAAAATGGCATTTAAATGAAAACAACAAAATCAACAACAGAAATGTAATCAATGGACTGTAAATGTAATCAATGGATCTGTTTTCGGTTATTTTATCAAAAAATTAAATATAATGTTACGGAAGGAGAATGGACTTGAAAATGGACCAAAGTATTAAAATATTCCTGTTTTCGTGAAAGCACTATATGATTTTTAGAAATATATGTCTTTTGGAGTTAAATGATTGCTCACCTGAATAAACAGAGTAATTATTTCACTGAGTTTGGCACAATTTGAAGTGAAGTATAATGAAATGTAACAGTATGGCATAAAACGGATATCTGCATCGTTATTGATTAGTAGGGGTGTAACAGTACACAAAAATCATGATTTGTACCTCTGTGTTGAAGTCATGGTTAGGTTCATTTTCGGTACAGCAAGCCTGTAAGTACTGGTAACCTAACATTTGCTGACAATATGCTGATGCTGAACACATATAAGCAGAATTAGTATTTTGAAAAGGTATCAAATGTTTTTTGGCGTTAATAAACTAAACTGAGATTTGGTCCACCACTTAACATGTGTGTGGGAACTCAAATAAAAATAAAAAAACAGACTGTTGATTACTATTTGAGACTGCATTCAGTACATTCAATACACATCTGTATTGAACCTAACGCCCTGTACCTTAATGGTTCGGTAGCAATATATGTCTCCTTACACCCCTATTGATTAGTGATGCACTTTTTTGTAGGGGCCACTGACATTTGTATAACAAATTTGTGTGCACTGCAATGCACAGACAGATTTCTTATGAATTGTAATTCAGCTGAATCTTTGGGATTTTCTTTGAGATTGAGGTTTCATGTTACATGTGCAGTTTTTCAGTAGATTTTGTAATGGAAATGATTATTCATAAAAATTCCATAGCTTTTAAAGGTCACATAGTTCCATACTTCCTGACAGAATTGTCGTAATTAACGTAATTAATGACGCTGCTGCTGGTTGACAGCAGGAAGGCCATCAGAGCTAGGTCCTCAAGATAGATATTATCTTTCAGTTGAATAAGTTGTGCTTTGGTCCTAAGAAAAAGTATGTATTAGAGTAAAACATACAGTAATGTATTCAAACATACAGTAACACGTTCTTAATGCTGATTTCTTTGTCTTTTATTTCATGCGACAGTGTATCTGTCCATTTTGTGACTAAAAAGTTAAACATCCTCTAACAGTACATTATGTGTATTATCTAGGTTCTCAAATGGGGGTACGCGTACCCCTGGAGGTACGTGAAGGCACTCCAGGGGGTACGTGAGATTTTAAAATATACATACATTGATATTTATCAGTTCCACAGTTTAATAAATTAGACACGGATGGCACAGTGCTCTGTTTTAAGTCTTTTTTTTTCTCAACTAAAAATGCTTTGCGCTGGTTAGGGGGTACTTGGCTGAAAAAATATTTCTCAGGGGTACATCACTGAAAAAAGGTTGAGAACCACTGATCTAGATTGACAAACAGCATTGTGTGCTGTGGCTTAAGTGAAGTGTCCTGCAAATCTCATGTGTGACGTGGTGGAGGAGTGCATTTAGTGTCACACTGCTGTGCGATAGAGGGGAGGCGATGCAGAGGCAGGGAGAGTGATCGTGATAGCTCCATGGTGGTCGTAATAGATAACTCAGTGTTGGTTCTACCACATAGTAGAATGTTTAAGTTGAGGTTAGCTATGTCTAATTGCTTTTGAGCTCTAGTCTTTTCTTCTCATGTATCCAGGCCAGTACACCAAGAAAAAACAGAACATTAGCGAGCAAAATGAGCACAGTCAAATATCACATTAGAGTAAGGGTGGGCTGCTTTAGTCATTGGTGGAATATACTTGTCATGCTATTGACATATATTCAGGATGTGGTACTGCCATTAATATGGTGTAAATTTCCCTTCTAAAAATTGTATCTTGTGCTAAATATGGCTGACCCATGGACAGCGGGTCTGTGCAGTATGCTATAACGTGTGTGTGTATAACTTGTTATGGAGCTCATTTGGGGCAGTCGTGGCCTACTGGTTTAGGCTTCGGGCTTGTAACCGGAGGGTTGCCGGTTCGACCCCCGACCAGTGGGAACGGCTGAAGTGCCCTTGAGCAAGGCACCTAACCCCTCACTGTTCTCTGAGCACTGCTGTAGCAAGGCAGCTCACTGCTCCGGGTTAGTGCTTCACTTCACTGTATGTTCACTAATTCACAGATGGGATAAATGCAAAGACCAAATTCCTTGTATACACAAGTATACTTGACCTGATTTACATTTACATTTACCTGATAGAGGATATCTTAACAACATGTTTTAGGTTATATTCCAGCTTTATAAAATGTATTTTTGAGATCACAACAGCAAAAGACCATATGATAAATACATAGATAAATAGTGCAAGCTTTCGCTCAGCAAAGCATACAGTGCAACTTTCATATGCTTCAACACATAATGACAAGTGAGATGTAAAGATAGATCTTTATATTTGATATGTGAAGGAACATACAACACAAAATTTGAGTTAATTGTGTTGTGAAATAGAAATAGTGTCTCCACTTAAGTCACCAAGTGCTACTTGCTGCTCTAGGTTTAGATGGCAACAGCCCTACTAGCTGCCGCAGAAGGCTCCACACCACGTGAATACTGTTGCAGAAGTAGAATTATTTTTGCCAGGTTAAAGCTATGGTTAAGGGTCATGTTTGCGGATGGGCTGTGTACTACTGAAATGTCTATGGAGAGCTCACATGTCCGAGACTGAGCAACAGAAATGGTTGTTGTAATTTGGTGGAGTGTTTTAAGAGTACAAGATAGGATTACAGGGTAGGATTTTGTCTTAGATTTCAGAAGAACTCTATCACAACCACAGTGTGAGCTGAAACGAACAGAGGGATGTGGGATTTAAGATGTGTAGTTTTGTCTCATGTGGTTTATGGAAAAAACAGAGACACACACTCTACCTTCTCTGTCTTATGCACATCTCTAACCTCCCCCCATGCATAAAACAGATCTATGAGGCGGATGCCTGTGTCACCCACATATACTGGTTGGTTATGTTACATAGACATTTAATGTTGCTTGCCAGGTCTTTAAAACAGCAGTAAGGATTTTTGGTGTACAACTGACAAGCTAACTATCTAAGCATCTAGGCATGCAGAAACTATGCAACTAACTAACTATCTAAGCATCTAGGCATGCAGAAACTATGCAAAGACCAGCAACCAAGCTGGCACTGATGATGTCTTCCCAGACCTCAGATGTACTATAGGGCATAGCCTGTACAACTTGAGAATGACAAGTGTGTTTATTGGTTGTTCGTATGACAATATAGCATGAAAATGATGATTCCAATGAAAGATTCTGTAAAATGTAGCACGTTGCTGCATGGTATTACTATTAAAACATGGTTGAACAGTGAAGCTAAAGTCCAACTCAAGATAGACTAACACGCAAAGCATCCTTTTGTATCTGCAGGGGGTTTCACACAATGTTGCCACAACTCCAGAACCCAACTGTGCCAAATAACTGTTCTAGTCCAAGGAGGCCTATATTTCAGCTGTGGTCTCTGTCTTTGTCTGTCTCATAATGTGAGACACTTTTGTCTCTACAGTAGGATTCTACCAGTAACCCAACCAGACACAAGCGGGTGCGGGCAAGCGCACACGCACACACACACACACACACACACACGCACGCCTCACAAACCCTACCACATAGCCCTAGCTCTTTCGCTGAGACAGGAAACACCTGTGATGACTTCTTACCGCATGAACGCTCTAGCACACTCACATATACACACAGTCCAAAGACTCAATCTATTGCCAAATAGTCATATACATTCTTAAGTGAGGTATGTTTCTCTCTTTCTGTCTCATATACAGGATTTTCGTGTGTGTGAGAGAGAGGGAGAGAAAAGAGAGAGGATGCAACTAGAATCATTAGAATCATATAGTAGCATTATTATTATTTTGCTCATTTCTGGTATAGCACATCATTTACACGTGAGTGTATACTGACAATTAACAAGTCTATTAAAAACTAATAACGTTTTTTATGGAGGTGTTATTGAGAGGGTTTAGATAGTTGCCATGGCTCACGTGTTTATCTCCATCAGCGGTAGCAAAGATACGGCCCACAGGCCAGAGACGGCCTGGATAGGGAGGGCAAATGACGTAGATATTCACATCCAGTTGTCATCGGCTATGTGTAATAAGCAATATAGATCATTACATCATAGACCATCCTCAGGAAGGAAGATGTACAAAAGGAAAAAAGTGGTTTGTTGCACCGACAATTAAGTTATGTTTGTTTAGCCATATGCTCTATGCTGGTGAAAAAGAGAGACTGACATGGAATGTAGGGTATGTCAAAAGAGTATGTCCTCGTTTGCTCATAAGGGGTTATAGTAAAGGAGTATACTTTCCTGATCTATATATTAGGTCCAACTACATTTGGCAGTTAATACAGATACACAGAAGATGGGACTATTTGAGTGCAACAATAAGAAATGTAATTTTTTTTAAAACAGATCATAGTTTTAAAACTTTTCTATGTCTTGAGTTAAGTTAGATTACATTCAAGGGCAAAGAGCATATACTCACTTCCTGTGATATATAGGTTTAAAGTAATTTCCCCTTGTGACTGCATTTGTACATGTCACAGACATGTCAACTGCTTGTTTTAAAACTCATGGTGTGTAACCTGTCTCCTCAAAACCATGTAAGATTACCTGTTCCTAGTGATGGAGAGCAGGCAGACACTCAAGCACACACACAAACACCTTCACACACACCTACACACACACACACACACACACACACACACTCTATCTCACATACACTCGCACAGCAGAAACCAGATGCTCTGTGCTATGTGAGAATGTCTGTCCTTTTGTGTGTGTGTGTGTGTGTGTGTGTGTGTGTGTGTGTGTGTGTGTGTTATGTGATATCCACAGGTCTTGTTCCATGGAGAATGACTAAAGCTCTATACCTGAGCTGATTCCCTGCGCAGTCAGCTCCAGTTGAACCTGAAAGAGTGCATCTGTCCATTTGTAGACTTTTTCTTCCCAACAAACAGCATGAGATCTGAAGGATATCTCTAGCTTCAAGTAGCTTGATTGTGTGAGTGAGCGTGTCCTGTATGTGTTTCAACGCTCTGCAGGATGAAGATCTTTGTGTGGCTGGTGTGGATTAGCGCACTGCTAAAAGGTAAGACACACAACAAACGCTGTGACCCCACAACACGACATGACTTTATTCCATCGGTTTGGTGTGCATGCTTTTGCGTAATTGTACTGAAAACATTCACTCACCTGAGATAAATAAATTGTTTAGTAATACAATGATAAAATAATTATAAGACTCTTACGGTGACATCAAAAACCATAAATGATGATGCAAAATTTTTTCATTGTATGTTTCTAAGTTTTTGCCTTTTTTGAATTTTTGAATTTTGTGGACCAAGTTGTGGATCATCTATTCTATTTGATATGGTACTTGAGCTTTCTTTATTTAACCTGATGAAACCTTTCAGTGGAGTACCTGTCCCAGACTCCCAATGGTAGTTATGCCTCATCCTACTGTCCCTTGCAGGGGTGGTTGGGGCTCACGGGCGCTATGCGCAGAAGCTGCTCAACGATCTGATGGAGAACTACAGCTCAGCCTTGCGGCCTGTGGACGACACGGACAAGGCCCTCAATGTCACGCTACAGATCACACTCTCCCAGATCAAAGATATGGTGTGAACACACACACACACACACACACACACACACACACACACACACACACACACACACACACACACACACATAGACACACACACACACAAACAGTGGACGTTGCACTGACAGGTATTGATGTGGTCTGTTTTTGCTGTGGTGTGGCCATGCTGCTCTGGTCTAGATAACCGAACCACAGGCTGTAGCCAGTGTGACCTGCTTCATGTTCTCTTCAGTGAGAACTGAAATGTGTGATTCTGTGTGCCTGTGTGGTTGGATGGTGCTGAGCCTAAAATAGAGCGCAAGCTATAGAGAGTTTATGTATTCGGTGATTAATTAATGAATAATGACTTAATTAAGTAATTAATTAATTAGGGAATTAATTAATTCATTAATGCATTACACATGTTAAGAAAGCTATTTAAAAAAAATAGAAAACGTTTATTCTATAGTCAGAAAAATAGTATTTGCTCATTTGTTACAAGAACCCCAAACAATTCAATTCATGTTCAAACCTTCAATTCAAAATATGAATGTAACTTTGTTGCTTCTAAGCATAATTTAATGTTCATATGATTATGACAGCTAAGCTGACAAAACTGATGATGGAGGATTTCATGTTCAGACATGAATGAACAAGAAAGAAAGAACTTCCTCAAATAAATAAGGCTACAGCAAGTGTATTAACTAGTTGATTGAAAATGACAGATAATCTTTTTTCTTGAAATTCTAAATAATGCCTTCTGCGGAGCCCATTGTATGCTGGTGAATGACCCAACCAGCTCGTCCTCTGGGTTTATGTATGTGTGTGTGACTGTTTAGGACGAGCGGAACCAGGTGCTGACCACGTACCTGTGGGTGCGTCAGGTCTGGCATGATGCTTATCTGCGGTGGGACAAAGAGGAGTATGACGGTCTGGAGGTCATCAGGATCCCATCAGAACTCGTCTGGAGGCCAGACATTGTACTTTACAACAAGTACTGAACACACACACACACACACACACACACACACACACACACACACTATTGACAGTGGAATGGAGGCACACATACACATTATACACAGATTCAGTCCTCACTTCCTTGTCTTGGGTTATGTGTGTATGTGTGTATGTGTGCATGCGTGTGTGTGTGTGTGTATGTTCTAAGTGCTGATGAGGAGAATAAGGATGGGCCTCCTGAAACAAATGTAGTCTTGCGCTACGATGGCGAGATTACCTGGGACTCCCCTGCCATCACCAAAAGCTCCTGTAAGGTGGACGTTGCCTACTTCCCTTTTGACAGCCAACAATGCAACCTCACCTTTGGCTCCTGGACATACAATGGAAATCAGGTACGCTGCCAAACTACAAACCACCATCAGTACATTCTGAAAAATTATGTCCAAAAGGAATTGTTCTCAATATATCTCACTGAGTTGTTACATGACATCTATTCACAATAGCTGAAAGGAAGGCTTATGAAGGAGGTCCTAGTTAAAAGTCCAGTCCTTAAAAATGCTATTGCCATATCTTTCATTTTTAAGAGTTCCTAAAGTAAAGACACAAGGCCCCTCTTAAAGGGATATTCCACCATTTACGGAATTACACTCATTTTCCACCTCCCCTTGAGTTAAACAATTGATTTTTACCTTTGCCCAGTTCATCCAGCCGTTCTCTGAGTCTGGCGATACCACTTTTAGCTCCAGCCTAGGATAGATCATTGAATCAGATTAGATCATTAGCATCTCGCCTGCTAGCATCACGTTTAAAAGTGACTAAGATTTCTGGTAATTTTCCTATTTAAAACTTGTCTCCTCTCAAGTTAGAAAGTGTAATAATAAATAACGTAAACGTAACAATTTTCTAGGCTGATTTGACATGGAACAATACTCTCATTCAGGCGTAATAATCCAGTCACTAACCAATTTGTCTGCTGCAGCTCAACCTTGTTGCTGGAAGTTATACGGGGACTATTTTCAGGTGCTGCATGATATCATTGTGCTGCTGCGCCCATGGTGTTCCTTGATTATTACACTGGAATGAGAGTATAGTTCTATGTCAAATCAGCCTAGACAATCACCACGTTTCATTTTTTGTTGGTCTTATTACACTTTCTAACTTGAGAGGAGACAAGTTTTAAATAGGAAAAAAAATCTTAGTCACTTTTAAACGTGATGCTAGCAGGCGAGAAGCTAATGGTCTAATCAGATTCAATGATCTATGCTAGGCTGGAGCTAAATGGTGGTATCGCCAGACTCAGAGAACGACTGGATGAACTGGAGAAAGGTAAAATTCAATTGTTTAACTCAAGGGGAGGTGGAAAATGAGTGTAATTTCCCAAATGGTGGAATATCCCTTTAAGTCTTGTGACAACAGTTACCAACTTACAGTATTGTTACTTGCTACAAATACACAGTGCAGACCTGTTCAAGTACAGGATAACCCTTACCATTCAGAGTTCCTCAAAAACTCGACCATGCAATGCAGATGAAACCCACTACCATATAGATATAACTGAAGAGGCTGAATGGGCATGTCCTGGGACAGACGTTTGGCACTGTCATGTACCCTCCTGCCTGATTGGATGACATTTTACCATGTGGGACAGTGTTTGCTTGGACTGCCTACAGTAGCCTGAGTTAACTAGATGTTGATCTAGTTATATAAATATGACCGCCGCTCAGTCCTGTACATCCGTTCCGCGAAAATAAATCACACTTCAATTTGTCTCCATATTTTACTCCATCCCCCACTCTTGAAACTTTTGTGTATGCTTGTTTGGCATGCCTGAGTGTGTGTGTGCGGCTGCACAGAAAGTACCCTACTGGTGCTGAAAAGGTGAATAGATTGTAGAATAGCCAAAGAAGATGTAGAATTGTTATAAAACCTTTAAAATCTCTAAACAATCACAAGTAGGGCAGTTCATCACAGTTCATCCATTGCAACTGGATTGATGAAAGGTCACTTACACCTGTAGGCTACATTGTATTTGGGAAAAGCAAAAAGTATCAGCATAATGTTATTTATTTATTTATTTTTTATGTATTTATAAACAAAAACATCTCTGTCAGTTCCATGCCGTTTTTTCAACAGCTATCAAAAACAAAGGTCATTTTAGATGGATGGATTTTTTTGTGAATGTTTCTTCTTCTACATAAGATTTTTAGTCATCTTTAGTTCATGTAATACTTTATTGTCAATGCACAAATTAAGTAACAGTAGTCTGAAACGTTATTGTTAATGCACAAATTAAGTAACAGTAGCCTAGTCTGAAACGAAATGCTGTTTTACATCTAACCAGTGGTGCAAATAACTGACATGTCCAAATGGGCCTTGATGAAATGCGTCGCTAGACTGTTCATACACATTTTAACTGGCCAAAGTTGAAGAGCTTTTGTCCGTTATTGTTAGTGCAAATATAGGCTGATTCATGTTCCCTTGCATTGTTTAACTGAGGTCCATGGCTAGTCTGGCTTTCATCAGACCAAGCTCAATCTTTTAAGAAATCAAAAAATAAATAGCGGGCAGATCAGGCTGGGTTCAACCAGCCTAGTCCATAGGCACCCGATATTGTTTAATTTTCCGATTGAGATATACACGCTCTGGCTATTCTAAATGCAAAAATGCATCAGGGAGTTATGACAAAACGGTAACTAACAAACTAGATCCTAATAGAAAGTTGTTAGCTTCCCTAAGCTACAGGTAGGATTATAAGGTAGGCCTATTGACAACATAAATTGTCAATAGGCTATGCTAGCGACACAAATAAAATCTCCTTTGAAACCAATGGCTTCACGCCTTACAGTATCAAGCGGACTTAAACTGTCCTATCGTGGCGAAAAGTTGTAATAACATTCACGCAGCTCCATGAGTCAAGGAAAGCGCGAATGAAGTAGCCACTTCTAAATGGAACCCACTACACAGTAGCTTAAGGTGTTTTGCTAAAGCAGCCATAATGAAATGAAGGTGTCATTGTTTGGAGACTTCACACACGCTTTTTAATTTCACAGACTACAACTACCAAGCTGTAATCAAAGCACATCGATTCCCCCTCACACCCTGCACGCACTTAAAACAAAATAAACAGGCGTCTCAGTCTCACGCATGTATAGGCAAAACTGTATCAGACCCGGTGTAGCGTTGGTAAATCTTCCATTGCACAGAATGATTTTGTAGCACGTGCAATAAATGACAGTCGAAGATACAAACAGTGCTGCTATCAATTTGCTTGGTATAACCGCATTTATAGTTTTCTACAAATGCAATCAATTAAATGCCTCCATCACTCAACCAACGCATAACGGTAACATTACCTAGGTCCTTATTGATATTACAAGATTAACGCATTACCTGCAGTAAAACCAAGCATGTCCGAGAAACATCCTTAGATTTATTTCGGCTTCAAGAAGAAATGGGAATTACACTTCATGTGAACATCGTCCTATCCTTATTAGATGTTAAGCTGCGGTAAATTACAGTCCTTGTATGAAGCGTCCATTGTTTTTTTCCAACCCACTTTTAACTTCCAACAAAATTACGTCTCACTGCAACGATCGCCATCTAGTGGACAAGCGACTACTTCGCCAATACTGAAAATGCAGCCATGATGATGATGATGAATATTTATTTTGGCTTTCTTTTAATCCTACTGATTTTCATTTTTTACTGGGGGGCAAATCACAAATGAGTGATTATGAGCCAGGTTGATGTGGGCCCTTGAGACCAACATACCATAAAAGATTCACAGAGAACTGTGTCTGCCCTACCCTCCTTTCGGGGGTCCAGTCCAGCGGGGGCTGCAGATGAAAACGAAAAAATGACGGTTCCATGCTATCCATGTGGGGGTACATGCTCACCAAGTTTTGTGTACCCCGGTCTTTCAGTGTCCCGGGAATCCTTGTTGGTGTACGTCACTAAATGTACACATAAATTATTTTATTGTAAGGCCCCCATGAACGAAAGTACACAAAACTTGGCATGCATTCAGAGGGTGTCATAATGATCCTACTCTTTTAATTTCGTGCAGTTTTGACCTTGTCAGCCAGAGATATTGAGATGAAAACACCTCATTTTTTTTGCTTTTTAATTTTTAACTAGGTGGCGCTATACATGAAATAAGTGGTAATGGGATGGGTTGACATGCCCCCTTAAGACCAACATACAAAAAAAGGTGGACCTCCTAGGCCCTACGGTTCTCGAGATATTCACAGAAAACTGTCTCCGGCCACCTACAGGCCAGTTGGTGTATAGTAACATAAATTAATTTATTGTGTGGCCCACCATGACGGAATTCCACAAAACTTGGCGTGCATACATAGGGTGTCATAATGATCCTACACTTCCAATTTTGTGCAGTTTTGACTATGTTAGGTCACAGATACCTTCAATTACACCACCTCATTTTTACTTTTTTGTGTTTAACTAGGTGGCGCTATACATGAAATGAGTGGTTATGGAATGGGTTGACATGGCCCCTTGAGATCAACATACAAAAAAAAAATGGTCCTCCTAAACCCTACGGTTTTCGAGATATTCACAGAAAACTGTGTCTGCCCTACCCTCCTTTCGGGGGGTCCAATTCAGCGGAGGGGCTACAGATCAAAACGAAAAACAATGGTTCCATGCTATCCATGTGGGGTTACATGTCCACCAAGTTTCGTGTACCCGGTCTTTCAGTGTCCCGGGAATCATTGACGGAAATTTGGGCAGAAAAAAAAAAAAAAAAAAAAAAAAAAATCTGACTAAACCTATATGACCGCCGCTTCGCTGTGCGGCGGTCATAATAAGTGGTAATGGGATGGGTTGACATGCCCCCTTAAGACCAACATACAAAAAAAAGGTGGACCTCCTAGGCCCTACGGTTCTCGAGATATTCACAGAAAACTGTCTCCGGCCACCTACAGGCCAGTTGGTGTATAGTCACATAAATTAATTTATTGTGTGGCCCCCCATGAACGGAATTCCACAAAACTTGGCGTGCATACAGAGGGTGTCATAATGATCCTACACTTCCAATTTCGTGCAGTTTTGACTATGTTAGGTCACAGATACCTTCAATTACACCACCTCATTTTTACTTTTTTGTGTTTAACTAGGTGGCGCTATACATGAAATGAGTGGTTATGGAATGGGTTGACATGGCCCCTTGAGATCAACATACAAAAAAAAAATGGTCCTCCTAAACCCTACGGTTTTCGAGATATTCACAGAAAACTGTGTCTGCCCTACCCTCCTTTCGGGGGTCCAATTCAGCGGGGGGGCTACAGATCAAAACGAAAAACGATGGCTCCATGCTATCCATGTGGGGTTACATGTCTACCAAGTTTCGTGTACCCCGGTCTTTCAGTGTCCCGGGAATCATTGACGGAAATTTGGGCATGCGAAAAAGAAAAAAAAAAAAAAAAAAAAATCTGACTAAACCGACCTGCGCGGCGGTCATAATAAATGCTTAATTAGTTGAATAGTACTTTGTCTATCCATACACACAAGATGTGTTGATGATTTGAGGTAGAGTTAGTAATGTGCAACAGCATGCATTTATTGGACATGCCATAAATCCAGTTCGTTTCCCAGCTTATGTGAGTGCCGTATACTGTACAAGACAAAATATTATCTGTCAAAGAAAAAACAATTTTTGTGACATCACAAGTCTCATGACACGTTTGCTTATCCTGTCAGGTTGACATCAACCTGGACAAGGACAAGCAGTCCGGCGATCTGTCCGACTTTGTGGAGAACGTGGAGTGGGAGTGCCACGGCATGCCGGCCAAGAAGAGCGTCATCATGTACGGCTGCTGCTCGGACCCGTACCCGGACATCACTTACACGGTGCTGCTCAAGCGCCGCTCCTCCTTCTACATCTTTAACCTGCTGCTGCCCTGCTTCCTCATCTCCTTCCTGGCGCCGCTGGGCTTCTACCTGCCCGCCGACTCCGGGGAGAAGGTCTCGCTCGGGGTCACTGTGCTGCTGGCCCTCACCGTCTTCCAGCTCATGGTGGCTGAGAGCATGCCTCCCTCAGAGAGCGTGCCTCTGATCGGTAAGTGTGTTTTCAGTGATTGGTCTGTTAGCTGAGCTCAAGATGGTGGGTGATAAGCCAGTTTAATATATATATATATTTTCTCCCTCTCTCTCTCTCTCTCTCTCTCTGTCTCTCTCTCTCTCCACCCCCCATGGTCCATCCTAAAGGGAAGTACTATATAGCAACAATGACCATGATCACAGCGTCCACGTCACTGACCATCTTTATTATGAACATTCATTTTTGTGGGGCGGAGGCAAAGCCCGTTCCTCACTGGGCAAAAGTGCTCATCATTGACTACATGGCTAAGCTGTGTTTTGTGTATGAGGTGGGCGAGAACTGTACCTCACCCGAGGACTCCAGCACCCACCTCTACACCGATGAGTCTATGAGAGGTGGCTATCAGGATGATGCTTACTATGGCAACCACTACCTTGACAATGGTCACTATGGAAACAGCCACTACAATCAACACCATGACAATGGAAACTACCACCATCACAATCATCACAACAACCTTAGCGACAGCAGATGCCTGGCCCGTGTCCAGAGGAATGGACCACAGAGGGGTGGGGACAGGAGGGGAAGGGAGCCACCCATGCCACATATCATGCGAGACTCCAATGTTCACATCCCCGCTTATGACCCTCTAGAGGAGAAACTGAAGGCCAGCGACCTGTCCATCCCTGAGAAACTCCACGCGTATGGCTACAACCCAGGCAATGACTTTAGCCATGACAGTGCTTGCAGAAGTAGCAACAATTATCACAACGGAGGCCCAGTGCGCGGGAGCTGCTCTTGTGGAATGCCGCAGAAGGTTGTGCGGAACATTGAGTACATAGCCAACTGTTTCTGGGAGCAAAGGTCACACCAGGCTAAGGGAGCAGAGTGGAAGAAGGTCGCTAAGGTGATGGACCGTTTTTTTATGTGGATCTTTTTCATCATGGTCTTCCTTATGAGCATCCTTGTCATTGGCCAAGCAGCTTGACCTAAGTGGGACATGTAGGTTGCTTTCTTAGACTGTGCATCCAAGAGTCCTCATAGCTCATGTTTGCAACTCAAACAAGCGACCAGGCAGAGGCTCTTAACTGGGTTCCTGAGTTCAGTAAAGCAGCAGTCACTGCTGATGTGATGCAGATACTACAATGAAAATAAACTGCTCCTAATTTGAAACATTTTTTGAACTCTGAGTACATTACATAAGAAAGTGTAAAGCTCCCAATTTACAAGTTAAATATCAAGTATAAAAGGTAATAAAAGTAATGTAAATGATAGTTTTACATGAGCAATCATAAACACAGAGACACACACACTGATCGATGTGCAGTAAGTAACAGTAGGCTATCAAACAAAGTTACTCTGACATTATCTCACAATTAGTGGGTACATTATCTTTGTTTTGTAATGTCTGGGTTTTTGGCAGTAGCCCATTGAAAACTTCTCTGCACTTCTGTGCTGTTCTCCTTCTGTAGGTTTTCTTCAAACAGTTCTTTCGTTTCCTCAAAGTTCCTTCTTGTTCACGCCTGTTAAAGGTGCTGTCAGCAATTGTATGTGATTTCAAGCCCATAACATTTTTTGTCACATTCAGAAAACATATCCTCACAATCCGCTAGCTGCTCATTCCATGAGTACACTGTAAAAAAAAGGTCTCTGTTGGCTGCCCATGCAAGCTCTGATAACTGGAAACAAAGTGGACTGTGTGGATTTTCTGGGAATACTGAAGCTACCTCTCTGGTTTGGTCCTTTGGTCCAAATCAGGCTCTGTTTAAAATATAATATCTGTTGTTTTGGACAAAAGTGTCTGCTAATGATTTGAAATATAAACATAAACAAACGTGACTTCCTGTGCAATCGCTGACCTCACCTTTAAGTGCAACACGCAGAGAGAGCTCTTAAACGCAACGCCTGAGGAGCAGGTCCGGCCCTGAGGTGGCGTGGGTGAGCCTGATTTGTGCCAGACTCGCCCAGTAGAGCTACTGTATGTGGGCGCCTGTATTCAAGACAGTGCTGGGAGTTCCTGGGAATAGCTTGTCAATCTGGCCCACCTTCAGTTTTTTCCATTTAGAAAGATCCTAACCATCACACCTTAATACTTCATGAGCAGGTGGGAGATTAATACTTAATATGTGGGTGTGTTTCCACACGTGTGTGTGTGCTTGCCTCTCTCTCTCTCTGGGCACTGTAAGATAATCTCTGTCTGGCATGAACATACATTAATAATACACACTTAAAGCTCTTACAAACACTGAAGAGAAACTTGGACAGAGGATCACACATTCCCAATCCTTAAGCAGTCATGACTTGCTCAACAAGCCAATTCAGTTTAGGGCAATCTTGCACTACACCAACAGAATGTATGAGACATAAAACATGAAACTATCCCATGATTCTTTTCTCTTTCTATTGACTTCCTGGTCTTTACAGACTATATGATGAAACACTGCCCCCTTGTGATGAATTATGAAACTAAATATTCCTGTCGGAGTCAGTCACGTGGTCTCATAAATAAACAAATTTAATCAGAGCTACAGATGAGCTGGATCTGGTTAACAGTGCTGCACAGGAGGCCAGTGATTATGTGGTGGGAAATGAAAACTGCTGTGGAGAAATAACATGCATCTGAAAACTGAAATAAAGGCTTCACCATTAACACAACTGTTTCACTACAGCTGTGGAACTCACACCGTAATGACTAACTAGTAAGTATGGTTTATGTATCATAGATTTGTAGAAATTCAAATAGATGCTAATGAGTACACGGTACAAACAGCTACACACCTTTTTAAAAATTATACATATATATATATATATACAAATATATTATATAATATATTTAGGCTACTGAAATCAAGCAGGCATGACACTTATTGTGTTTTTGAAAATGCTTTATTCAACTACTTAACCACTATAAATACATAAATGCCAAATAAGCTTTTAACAAACAAATGCATGATAGAAAATAGTTCAACAAAGAAAAACTCTAGAACATTTGGCAATAAGGCACACTAAAAACCCTTACACACTACAATCCTTTGAAAAACGTTCACTAAAATATGTATTGTTCGTTTTGTATTCCATTCTCTCTTTAAAGTAGTCAGAACAGGGACTATAAGCACTTCAAGTGAAAACTGCTGGTGAGGAGGATGTCAATGAGAGTGAGGTAATAATAGGGATAGAGATGTGATTGGCCAGCTTGTAGCCACACCAGACTGGCCAATCGCTTGCTACTCAACTCGACTCACTATCCATTCCATCACCAAACTCTTGGCTCACACATTTGGACACTTTGGCAAACCAAACATGTTTTTTTTTGCTTCATCTCTAAAATAAGCGAATGGAAAAGAAGGAAAAAACATTTCTTTTAAAATATATTATCGCTTTTCTTCTTACTTCATACACAACATATTTGAAGCATATATTAAATATATATCCTTATTCTGTGATAATAAACAAGTCTACCAGTCTCAAAAGGTCATAGAATAAATCTCAACAACACTGCAATAATACAACAAGGCACACCAGCTCTGACAACAGCCCTTAAGGTGTGTATGTGTGTGTGTGTGTGTGTGTGTGTGTGTGTGTGTGTGTGTGTGTGTGTGTGTGTGTGTGTGTGTGTGTGTGTGTGTGTGCTCTCTCTCTCTCTCTGTGTGTGTGTGTGTTTGTGTGTGTGTGTATGTGTGTGTCAAAGGCTGCATGTAAGAATATACACCATGGAATAGGATCCTTCATCAGGTGCCAGTGGTTATTCAATAAATTGACAGTGATGTGGCCACTTGTCACTAACATGGTTTCTCTACAACACAACAGTTTCACTGTGAATGGACTCTTCTGTGAGCAGTGAGACTTCAGAAGTACAGATACATACCAAAACTCTGCACATCAGAGTGAGCATGACTGAAATAGATACAAAGGTGACCAGGCATCATAAAGCTCAGTCCTCAGACAGCCATTTCATGGGTTTGGAAACACAAAAATGCAAAAAAGAAAATATTAAAAGTAAAGTATAAAGATGACCATGATATTTCTTCGGTCCAGTTAACCTATTTAAGACCATGTAGAGATAAATTTCTTCCTGAAAGCGTAGAAAGAAACACAACCAGTATTTCTTCATTCTTTCATTGTATTTGTTACTCTCTCAGTTAAGTCCTGATTTAATCAAACAATAACACAAGAAACATCAGCAAGCCAATGAGATGTTCACACTACACACTCATTCACACTCTCTGCTCACACATATATTTCTAAACATCCAGCAGGATGAATTAAGAGCATTCCAGAATCTCTCAGGGCCCGCACAGGGAACTCTCAGTGTGTCAGTGGGAGTGACTAAAGTAAAATACACTAGAGGACTACTAACAGTGAGCTGCCAGCCCAGAGGAGCTCAATAATAAGCTCATGTGGAGGCTTCAGTCGCTGAAGCTGGTCAGCTCAGAGGAACTGCACTGCAGCTGCCTGAGGTCAAGCTGAAGTTACAGCTGGGGGAAAAGATGTCACAACAAACACAAGGGGCTCACTTCACTTGACTGGGAAAGTGCTCTTCACAAGGATTTGGCATTGTGAAATACTCTGTTCACTTACCAACTCAGTATTACGAGTATGTGTCAACCTTCTTGCTATCATTCAGTCAGCAAGTATTTGTGACCTGTTGCCACATCGTAGCATTTTGTTTTGGGCTTCTGGACAATAGTCAGATGACCACACAAGGATGAAAAAACTGCTGATAATCTGAGCTCAGGTGGAATGACAATGGATGTGCCATACTGTAGCTGGCGAGCCACACAATACATGTGTACCTTGCAGAACAGCGCTATCTAAGGCACAGGCACGTGGGGGTCTCATCACACCATGCCAAGCACAGGGCCTGTCTCCAAGTAAACCTTTTGTTTACTGCTTCTTTATACAAATTGTTAGGGTGGCTAGGAAGTCAAAGTAAAACAGGCACTTTTGAAAGTTTATGGAAAGGCTGAAATGTTGGTTGTTCTTTTCTTGCATACTTGCATTTTTATGCAAACTTTCTAGATATTTTTCCAGTTCTCAAACAGAGACAGGGGGTTTCACAAGACACATTTTCCAGTACATAAAGCTTCATACTCAATCTGTTAAAACCAAAAAAGCAGCAAATGATAATAGCAATAGCAATAATATCTATGAAAGAAGAAAAAAATGTGAGAAATTGAGATAAAGTAGTTCATCCAGTGGACGGAAGATGACTCAAAAGTGGAAGTCATAATCTTCTGTGATAAAATCTCTGCATAAACACTGCAGACAAAAAGACATAAGAATTCTCTTGAATTTTACATTTCATGTCAGTAGTTCCTTGAGACTTAAAATATTTTTAAAGACATTATTTTGTCTAACTTTTGTCTCTGAAAAAGTTCAACAACAGCAATGATGGAAAGTCTACCTCCAAGAGCAGCTCATAAACACAGCTTTCCAATCGGTATAGATGCTTAAACTCCTTCAAAGCTCATGGTGCCAAAACTGCAGAAGGTTGTGTGTGTGTGTGTGTGTGTGTGTGTGTGTGTGTGTGTGTGTGTGTGTGTGTGTGTGTGTGTGTGTGTGTCACATTCCATAGTTTGGAGAGGGTCACAAACCATTTGGGCTATTGGATGGAAAGGTTTCATCAGTTGGGGGTTAGGTGAGAGATGGCTAGTTTGGTGAGGTCACGTTGCTTCATCAATGTGATTTCACAGCTACGTTAATAAGGGTGCAAATAATTCATTTGCACATGCAGTGCTGCTTATCACTATGGGGTGGGGTGTGGGTTGGAGTTGGGTCTTCTCCACATCGGTTGTGTAATGCAAAAGTCAAAACCAAGGAAGGGTCTGGTCGATTTGGTTGGCCATGAGCTGTTTCTTCATTTCTTTTAGTTACTTCTTAAACAATTCTTCATGAAAGTGTTTTGGTTGTTTTGTCGCTCAGTACACTTCTTCTGGGCTCCATCAGTAGGTCTGGTAGATGTCGTGGAGGGGCATCTGAAAGGTTGCCGTGGGGAACGCCTGAGGAACATAGCCATAGCCTCCGTAGGCTGCCGCAGCGACAGCAGCATTCTTCTGCAGTGCGGCCAGAGCGGCCGTGTTGGCCGTATGAGCAGTGAGTGGAACATAGCCTGCACCATACAGCCCTGTGGGAATGCGCTGCATATTGTGGGCCATAGCATAGACAGGAGTTATGGGTCTACCCTGTAAGAGCCAGACAGAAGGAATTAGCAGTCTGTCTAATTACTGTGCAAGCAAACTTGTGTATACAACATGCAATAGATATTTGTGGCAGCAAAATGTATCTATAGCTCACCTGAAAGGGAGGTGGTGTTGAGACAGAGGGTAGAACAGCAGTGGTGTGATCATGTTGTAAAGTGAGAGGATTGATGAGGTGTTCCATTCCATGAATCTTCCCATCATCCATCATCTTTGGGGCCCCGGTGGTGGAAAACACTGGGTACTGGGCCCCCAAAGTTGGAATAGCCACTGCTGAAACAAAGCAAGAACGAACGATTAGTTAACTAAGGACTAGTTTACCTCTAGTAGTTGTATTAGCAAAAGTAAACCAGGACCAGAATGCAACATTTCACCACAGAATACATACTGAGCATTAATCAAAATGAGATAGTGTATAGTTATTTGTCAACTGAAGCGATAAAATCAACAAATTATCTCCTACAAACTATGTGATTGTTTTTTTGTTTTGTTTCCCTCTTTCTCCATGTCTTTCTCTCATTTGTGGGGTTTTACAGAATAGAAAGGGGGAGTAATGAATAGTGAAAGCAAACGAAAGAGTGAAGAGTATGTTGGAGAAAGCAGTAAAGTGTGACTCAGATTAACACTTTCTGTCTCTTGGACACACACATGCACACATTGTTGTTTCTGGGAGCTACGGATTAATGCTGATTAAGTGATTATACTTCTTAGAGTGTGATTTAGCATAATTCCCTTTCCTACAACAGTGCAATTTGTTGAGGTTCAGAGGAGAAGAAAGACAGAGAAGAGAAGTGAGAAGTGAGGGACAGCTGACTTTTTTCCCCAGCAGGGCGCAGTAGAGAGAAGGCAAACAAGAGCACAAGGCACAAGTGTCCAAAAAGACTACACTCTGTGTCTCTGAAGTAATCTGTTGATTGGCTGAATAGTGTATGGCTGAGTTGCTATGTGTACCATGTCTGAGCACACAAACCAAACTGACATGGGGAGGACCATGAAGGGAAATGAGAAATGTTAAAAGTGTTTTAGAATAGAATCGTGGAGCACAGCTTTATATATTACAGACCTTAAGTTAATACAGCTTTAGTGTTTCAAACTATAGCCAACGAGAGTTTTGTAAATGCAATTTAAAGCCCAGACTAACTTGTAGCTGGTTTCATGCCCACGGTGTTGATGGTTGCCAGTTCCAGGCCTGGTGTGAGCTCGTAGGGCTTGTCTGGCTGCCGGCCCTTGCCCTCATGGTAGCGGCTGTAGATGCCACGCCCTGCTGAGTACCCACCCAGGTAGGACCCGCGTGGCCCAGGTGTGCGGCTGCTCACACCTGCTCTACCACGGCCTCTCACTGCACCTGCTGTATACACACACACACACACGCACACACAATTAGGAAGAAGAAACCATTTTACATTTCCATACTCAATAGATGTCAATACAAGTATGAGGAGGGAGTTGGAGAGGGTCTCTTAAGTGTGTTTGTGTAAATGGATTTACTCTCTAGTATGTTCTTGCTTCTGAACATCAAAATAGTAATAATACTGTTTGACTTGTTACTGAAATGTGGTAATCCCAAATATAGCCCCAATTTAGTGTTAGTAATTCCAGTTGTTCCAATGAGTTATGAGTAAGATAGCCACAAGAGTTACAGCGCCTAAACTATATCAAGTTTCCAGTTCTTTATTTAATCTTTATTTAAAGCTTGTACCTCTTCACGATCATACCGCTCTGTAATAAAACTGATCATTGTAAAGTTTTTCCACTAAGTTAAAGTAAACACCTTGACAAGGGCTGTCCCATCACAGACATATTTTATCTTCAAGCATTTATAATGTTTGAAATGACATATGAATTGGGAGCTCTACTGATAGGTTTCCTTTGACTGTGATTCTGAATAAAAGCTGTACAGTGCAATTTCACTCTAATTGCCATAGCCATGTCACAGTCCATAGACTGTGCAGTTAACCCGGCAATTAACACATTACAACATCAACAGGAAACCCATGATTTGCATGTACTGTAGCCTACATTTAAATCACTTTCTGTATGCATCTGGAAAAAAGCCCTTGGTAACTAGTGAAAACTAGTGCTGTCAAAACATTAATTGCGATTAATCGCAATTAATCACAGTGAAATTGTACGCTTAATTAGTTAATTTTTGTAATTGTTTGACAGCCCTAGTAAAAACTATTATTAGGTTACCTAGTCAGTTGAAAATTGGCAGAATCGACTAATAGTGTCTTGGCATCTTACAACAGGCTAACAATTGAAATGCATTGTGTATTGCATGGTGAGTCAGGTTACTCACCAGGCTTAGACTTTGTTTAAAAATCAACAAGCAATATTTTTTTATCATGATTCTGAAAATCATGGTATGGTACAGTCCCAAATAAACCTACATCTGATTCAGTTATGCTGTCAGATGGTTTAACTTGTTCCCTTTGTTTCTCCCGAAAAGCCAGAGCAGTATTTCTTGATTTCCCGGGAAACACTGCAGAGGATGATTCAAGAAACCTGAGACTGGGTCCTTGAGATTGTGAAACCAAAATCAACATGACCCAGAAGGTAAGATATGGAGGCCTATTTTTTTCCAATAGAGTCAAGTATGGGAAGGAGTGATTCTTTAAACAAGGAGGCAATACATGAGTTGAGGAATGGACCAGAGTCGTGTAGACTAGTATCTGGACCTGGTGAAGTTAGACATGAAATGGGATGATGACAAATTTGTTCCGCTAACATTTCCCTCTCTAGACCCAAACCCACAGTAGAGACAAAGATGATTGGCTGAGCAAACCGTCACCCGGACAACTAATGATCTGTCAGGCACAATTTTACAAGATCACAGCTCCATCCCAGATCAGTGCTTTCATTTGTCACGTCCAACTGTGATCTATTGGATCTGCATTAGCAGTGATTGCTATAGACTGGATGATCTTACCTCTGCCGATGTTCTTTCAGTTTAGCTTGCTGAGGGCACTATAGGGGTAGTCATAGTATGAGAATGTGCTGTTGTAATATGTAGGTTTTTGGTTGCAGTATTTCAGTGGCTATAGCTAGCATATTAAACATGGTGGTGTACTATGTAGTTTTTTTTGCATTGTCCTTACTATAGTTTTCAAGAGGTGGCACTTCAGAATGGACCAGTAGCATATTTCCTGAATGTAGTATAATACAAACATATGTATAGTATGTACGCTTGAAATACATCATTGGCTTATAGTAGCATTTGTTTCACTGTGGTGCTTTCCGTATGAATTTACCTTTGGTGAAGTATTCTCTGTTGGGGCCGATGAGGGTGCTGTAGGGGTGGCCGTAGTAGGCCAGTGTGTAGGGGTCACACTGGTACACATAGCCCTGCTGGCTGGTCTCGCTGGGGGCTGCTGTGCTGCCCGAGCCCTTGGTAGCCTTCTGGTAGCGGCTGTACTGTTCTTTGTCCACTGGCTTGGCCAGGGTCACCTCGATGTAGGAACCTTCGATCTCCGTATTGTTCAGGTTGTCCATGGCGACCACAGCGTCATCTCTGCTGGCAAAGTGCACAAAGGCGTAATCGCGGATCTTCTTGACTCGCTCCACACAGCCGGGGTTGAACTGGCCAAAGATGCGGCGCAACGTCTCCTCAGAGGTCTCCATCATCAGGTTTCGGACGTACAGGATTTTTACCGTTTCCATGATGTCCTCATCCACATCAATCTCAGGCTCGGCCCAGTCCACTGCGATCTGGTGACCCCAGAGCTGGAAAAAGGTTAATCAGAATTTCAATATGAGTGAGTGTGTGTATGTTATGTAAGTGTGTGTGTGCATGTGTGTGGTCAATATATCCTGGCATCTCTACTGTATAAGTGGTGGCGTCAGCTTCCTATAGCCATTGCCTTCACGAGGGTTGTCTTGAGACTGCCTGTGTATGTTGTGTTGTTGTGTGTCAAATTGCAAAAATTTCCCTCAGTATGTGTGTGTGTGTGTGTGTGTGTGTGTGTGTGTGTGTGGGGGTGCAGACTAGGTCCCCTGCATGTGTACTGTACCTGTATACGTCCTGGCATCAGCTTCCTGCGGGCCATGGCGGCGGCGCGGTGGGAGTCATATTCGACGAAGGCGAAGCCACGGTTCTTCATCTTGTCGGCAGCGCTGGCGTACACAATGACATCCAACACGCCCTCCGTCACCTTGGACACCTCCTCCATGATCTCCTCGCGCTTCTTGGTCTTGGGGATGCCCCCGATGAAGAGGCGGCAGTTGTCCACGCTCCCGCACACACCCAGCAGCCGGCCTGGTCGCACCTCGTAGTTGTTGAGCTCTCGGACGGCACGCTTGGCCTCGTGCTTCTGCGTGTACATCACAAAGGCGTAGCCGCGGTTCTTCCCGTCAAAGTCCATCATCAGCCGCATCTCGTAGATGCGGCCGACCGACTCGAACACGGGAACCAGCTCGTCCTCGTAGACGTCCCGGGGGATTTTGCCCACAAAGATCTCGCAGCCACGCTGGGGCGCAGGGCCCTCCCAGCCTGGGGGAGGTCCATATTTGCGCTGGCCGTTCTCCTGGACCATTTGGTAGCCGGTGCGCTCCATCAGGGACAGTAGGGCAGCTTCATTCTGGGCTCCAGCCACTCCCTCGGGGATGGCGGCCACAGGGTTGGTGCTGGAAGAGGCGCTTGCATTACTCATGGCGACGGGACAGGTGGAGTCTTCTGCTGTCATTCTGACACATTCAATCAGAGCTGAGGACCAGAGAGAAAAAGGAAAATGAAAAAAAAAAAAAAAAGTTATGATTACTTCAACATTAATGTTTGTGAATGACTCTCAGCCATGGGCAGGGATAGACCAAAAAAATCAGTCCCAATCATTCATGTGGCAGAGTTGTTAAGCAACTGTTGCACACGGAACCACACAGAAAGCTTTATGTCCTTTGGCTTATGAAGGTAAGGTTGTGGATGTCATGGAGACACACTCAAGCGGAGACAAGATATCCCCACGTTACAGACACACACAGGCACCCAGGCAGTGACAGCGCCTTATCTGAGAGTTTTGGTGTTCTTGTCTGCAGTACACTGGAGCCAGTGGCAGTCTGCACCATATGAATGAGATTGAAGCTGGGATTTCAAAAGGCATTAAGCCAATTCCACTTGAACTTCAGGATGAACATTTTGTAATGTTCATGTATGGCATGTACAAAGTTTCACTGGAATCTTCCAGGAAATCGGATAATTCAGAAACCTTCCTTCTTAGAAACTACTGTACCTAACACTTAATCTCTCATTCTTCAACCCCTACCTCTCTCTCTCTCTCTCTCTCTCTCTCTCTCCAACACACTAAAACAATTTCTCTGTCCTCCACCTAAGAAATATGGCCTCCTTCTA